>NW_015539980.1:817608-834969 GCF_001515605.1 Sinocyclocheilus anshuiensis
CGTTCATCTTCGGAACACAAATTAAGATATTTTTTATGGAATCTGAGAGCTCTCTGACCCTCCCATAGACAGCAACTCAACTGAAATGTTCCCAAGTCCAGAGACGTAGCAAGGAGATCGGTAAAATAATCCATGTGACATCAGGGGTTCAACCATCCTCACGCCGGATCTGTTTCCTACGTTGTTGTGATTTGATCTGAACAGAAAGCGTATCCGTGTGACGCAGCTGACACAGAACAGCACATGTTGTTTACATCCAGCGGATATTCTCCAAAATGGCACCAGGGTGATGCGGAGGAGACGAATAGTTGAATAAAGTCGTTGTTATTTTTTTTTCTTTTGCGCACGAAAAGTATTCTCGTAGCTTCGTATAATTGCGGTTGAACCCCTGATGTCACATGGATTATTTTACCGATCTCCTTGCTACGTTTCTGGACTTGGGAACATTTCAGTTGTGTTGCTGTTTATGCAGGTTCAGACAGCTCTCAGATTCCATCAAAAATATCTTAATTTGTGTTCCGAAGATGAACGAAGGTCTTACGGGTTTGAAACGACATGAGGGTGAGTAATTAATGACAGAATTTTCATTTTTGGGTGAACTAACCCTTAATATGGATGTGCGCGCTTTGACTACTTTTGGACTGTTGAACAAAAACACCCACCTACTCCCATTCTAATGCTTGGAAGAGCCAGGATACTTTTTAATACAACTCCTATTGGATTCGTCAGAAAGAAGAAAGTCATATACACCTAGGATGCCTTGAGGGTGAGTATGGGCTAATTTTCATTTTTGGGTGAACTAACCCTTTAAACAACTACCTTACCTACTATTAAGCAGCAAATTAGGAGTTTATTGAGGCAAAAGTCGTAGTTAAGGGTTTGTTAATAGTGAGTACTGGACCTTAAAATAAAGTGTGACCAAAAAGTCATAACACCAGTAATGTATCCATATGACTTGTGTGCTAGATAAGTCTTCTGAAGTCATACTGTACGATAGCTTTGTGGGAAGAAAAACTTGGAATTTACTGAAAGTCTTCATTTATGTCATAACAAACAAATGCAGATAAAAAAAAACAATGCTGAACAATTGTGTTGTCAATTAGATTTCTGAGCTACTGAGAAAAAAATCTAAAATTCAGAATTGGAAATCCAAATTTGAATTGAAATTACTATAGCACACAGGAAGTTGAATTAGAATTGTGGGATTTACAGAGATATAGTTCAGAGAAATTCAACAGGTATTTGAATTTTGGCAAATGAAGTGTTCTTCCACCATTGTACATTAATCTACAGTCTTCTGTAGATAAAAACAAATGGTAACCCTTTATGGTTACACTTTACAATAAAGTTCCATTTGTTAACATTAGTTAGGAAAAGGTGGATGCTGCGGTAATTGCGTTAAATATTTGGTCACACTTAATTTTAAGGTCCAATTCTCACTATTAATAAACCATTAACTGTGACTTTTACCTCTATGAACTTCTAATTTGCTGCTTATTAATAGTTAGTAAGGTATTTGTTAAGGTATTGGGTAGGATTAGGGATGTAGAATATGGTCTTCCAGAATAAGTACTAATAAACAGCCAATATGTTAATAATAGGCATGCCAATAAGCAACAAGTTAATAGTGAGAATTGGTCCCTATAAAATGTTACCCCAAACAACATAAAGGTGAAGAAATGATGACAGATTTTTCATTGTGGGTGAGCTGTTCCTGTAAGGACACTTTCTGTGTCATGTATTGCTCAAATAAAGAGAAAAGAGTTGATGTTGCTTTAAACTAAACTTTTGAATTAAAAGGTAAGACGGTGAGATGTGCTTGGGTTCCTGAGAGTGAAATGTGGGGGCTGAGAGAAGATTTTAAAAATTCAGAGCTCATATAACTTTGCTATGTGACAGGTTGCTAGGAATAGCTGTCTTGTGTAGGCATTGCGCGTGGGATCATGTTTTCTCATCTTTTAAAGGTTTGGTAGAATCTGAATCTGTCATCCTACATGGCCACATTACACGGATCTCACTGAGACACATCAGAGTCTTCAGCGCTTTACAGTCACATGTTACACGTAGAGGGGTTTGCCTGATAAAAAAAGTTCGGGAATGCCTGCTCTAAATGATGGAAAGATTGAACATTTTATTTAGTGTATTTATAGACCTTATTTGATTGAAAGCACAATTAAAGTGAAATTGGAAAGAACTCATGAAGCATAGCTAATTAATCAGCACTGTGTTGTAAACTGCACTGTCACAATCAAGCATGCATATTTTAAATGTGAACATAAAACACATTTAAACAACACAAAACAAGTCTTTTAAAGGGGTCATAACATATGTTGCTGTCAAATCCAATACAGTTTGCAGCTTCATCTTTTATCTATATTTTAACCTTTGCAAACTCTACATTACACTGTGCCAAAACTAATGGAACAAAGACCTCTTATATATTAAAAAATAGAGAAATTTTAATTTAGCATTCCATGATCCCTTTTAAATCGTATTTGTATATACTAATATAGAAATATAATTAAACTTATCATATATACTCGTTTAAAGTGCCCCTATTATGGGTAATGAAAGGTTCATATTTTGGTTTTGGGAGTCCCCAACAACAGGTTGACATGCATGCAAGGTCAAAAACACTTTCATTGTCTTATAATATGCATTTATTTTTACCTTACTTGCTCAACGACTCCCAAACAATTCGCTCAATGATTCATTTTTCCAGACCCCTCCTTTGAATGACGCTAATCTGCGGTGATTGGTCCTATTGGTCTCATTTTAATGTCATCATGCCTGTAATGCCTGATAAAGCAGCGTTTGTAAGCACAGTGCTGCTTTGTGTACAGCGTTACCGGGGAAACAGCTATTTTTACCGCTCTCTAAGTGTTTTTATCTAGTGGCAAAGAATGAATTTGCATTTTCATTTAGACCAATGCGAAAAGACCAACAAGTGGGCAGGCAATATGCTAATGTTTCATGTTGACGTCAACATGAAACAGCTTGGGATTCGTTTTAAAAACGACTCGTTTCAATGATTCAATGACTCTTTCTTTTGAGAGACAATAGGTGTACTTTCATATTTAAAACTTTGCAGGATGTTTTAATTCACTTAGAGCTGTTACCCACTGCATGAAAGGTAATTTTCACAAATCCATAATAGGGGTGCTTTAAATGTTTTCCACCTCTTAAAAAAAGTTATAAAGCAAGATGAAGACTTAACATTAGTTCATAAGCCAGATCCTTTAATCCTCACAAATGCCATAAGAGTTAAAGTTGTGGTCTAGTGGCTGTTTAGGATCTGCGTTCGCATGGGAGACCATATGAGATCATAGAAAAACACAGACTGCAAGAGCTGCCAGCTGAGTTGCGGGGGCCTGAGCGATGTGTCTTTTGGGAGAGTGTGTATTTGGGGACGAGAGAGTATGTGTGTTAATGGACGGAGATGGAGTGTGTGTGTATTTGAGGAGGCATCGATAAAACTAACAGATGGGTGCATGAATGCATCTGGATTTCCTCCAGCCGAGCTCCAGCAGGAATGATTATAGAGTGCAGACAGGTTACATCCATCACAGATCAAGTGTGAGTGTGTTTATATCTGTGTGTGTTACTCAGAAAGAAAGGCTGTGTGCCAATGTGGCACTGTTGTATCTGTAGTACGGCAGTGGGAGTTTTGTGTGAGTAAACCCAGCTGAGTCTTTACCAGATATTAAACTACTAAATATGTTAAAGGAATATTCTGGGTTAAATACAGCTGTGGACAGCAACCATTGTATGAATGGAAAATGCCTGAACAGTGATGTGCTTATGCTTAGTGAACAAGCATTGCAGCACAGCGAATTAATGTTTAAAATACGAAAAGTGTTTGCAAGACCACAAACATTAAAAGACTGATGCAAATAGATTACTAAAAAATACTATTGAATTTGCCGTCATCCACCCAGTCAACATTACAACTCAAATAACACACATCTATGTGATATGAAAAATATAAGCTTCACATCATAAGCTTAACCCTTTGGTCTTCTATTGTATGTATATTACTGTACATGGTTTGAGGTTGGTTTAGGTTGGTGAGGTTGATTAGTTGGGAAGTCGTGGCCTAATGGTTAGAGAGTCGGACTCATAACCCAAAGGTTGTGTGTTCACGGTGTGTGTGTGTTCATTGCTGTGTGTGTGCACTTTGGGATAAATGCAGAGCACTAATTCCAAGTATGGGTCACCATACTTGGCCACAACTTTCACTTAGATGTTCACGCATTTAGCATTGATTTGTGGAACAAACACACATAGTTCAGACATTTGTTTACCCTCATGTCATTCCAATCTCGATTCTCTAATGTTTTTGTGGAACACAAAAGGAAAAACTTCAAAGAATGTTCTCACTGCTCTTTTCCCATGCCAATTTATAGTCTGCAAACTCAAACAAAAAAAAAAAAAAGTGAATTTTTCACCATAACTTTATGGTGTTACACCTTTTTAAGTATCTTGACAGAAGTGGTTATTATGAACTGCCACTCTATGCAAAGAGATGAGTCTGTGAAGACGCTTAAAAAATTCTGCTTTTGTGTTTTATAGAAGAAAAATCAGAGCATATGGGTTTGAAAGGACAAAGTAATAGACTAATAGGTCAACTAATGACTCTTTGTGTCCAGGTTACACTTTATTTGATAGTCACCATTAGACATTCTGTTGACTATAAGTAAATTTGCAACTACATGTCACCTAGCAGTCATTAGTATTATTAGACTGTCTGCTTAATGTCTGCTAACACTTTATTTTGATGATCCTCCAACAGACATTATGACTATAAGTAACTTTGCAAGACATGTTAGCTTATTCAGCAGCACTTTCCATTTGTTAACATTTGTTAACTACATTAGTTAACATTAACAATGAAAAATACTTCCTGAAGTGTTTATTAATCTTAGTTAATGTTGATTCCAATAATTATAATCAAAAGTTGGGTAACACCCAACTTGGTATAGGGACCAGTTCTTACTATTAACTAGTTGCTTATTATCATGCATTAATAACATATTGGCCACCATTAGTACTCATAAAGCACATATTCTGCATTACTATATTCTACATCCCTAATCCTAGCCAATACCTAAACTTAACACCTACCTTACTAGCTATTAATAAGCAGAAAATTAGGAGTTTATTGAGGCAAAAGTTGTAGTTAATGGTTTGTTAGCGAGAATTGGGCCTTAAAGTGTGACCAAAAGTTGTATCTGTGTTTATATAGTTTATGTTATTTAATGGACCTGATCTAACATGGACTTTAAATATAGTTAACAAATGGAACCTTATTGTAAAGTGTTACCGCTTATTCCACTAATCTTAATCAAACAGTCTACTAATGCTGTACTAAGACTCGAGTGAGAGTTAGCTGACATGTAGATGAAATGGTCAATCAAAATAAAGTGTGACTGTCTCCCATTTAAAGGAGTAATTTTTTGTAAGTAAGAGTTTTTGCTAGGTTTTACAGGAAGTATTCAACATCCACAAGTGAATCACTATGACTCACGAAGGATTTAAATGAAGTAAAGCTGTTGATGCAAGCTGTCGTGCTAACTAGCAGCTGGAAATACCCACAGTGTACAAATATACAGGAAATATCTTTCTCTTTTGAGCATGTGCGAAAATATCCCACAACCTGTTTCTATGGTAACACTTCATTACGAAGCCATTTTTTTATTATTTTTTTTTTTAAATTTTACTATTATGATTAAAAGAAAAAGAGAGAGGGTGCTATACTCTGAAGTAAAGAGATAGTTGATTTTGCTGTTGGTACAGTTGTTTTTGTAAGTAGACCTAAAATTGTTTGAAATGTAGTGGAGAGAAAGACAAAAGCAGAGCATCTAGAGTACTAAACTGAAGAGGAATATTTCATCATCTATCATGGTGGCTCTAGGCTCAACCTGTTCAGAGGAAAAATTTTGGGTAATCGTCACAAGAAATCTAATCATTGAAGCACTTGCTAGCAGCAAAGGCTCCTCTGGGATTGGCTTTCTAATTGCTGTTTTTCCATTGAGCGCGCAGTTCTCCTTCTCAGATCTGGAGCCCAAGAAACTTACATCATTCTTTGACTGCACAGTTAAAGCACCCTTAGGTTTGCTTGCCATTATGGTCATTTGCATACAGGCAAATATTCAGTTTTGCAAGCATCTTTCTGACTGAAAAGTCTTGCTGATGTTGAACTATTGTCAAGTTTCTTTCTTTGTTTAAAAAAAAGCAGCAAACTACATAATTATGTGTAGTTAGGATATCAAAATAAAAAGACACATTGTCTATTAAAAAGAAGGAAAAAAGGTTTTTGTTATGTCAAATTAGACATGCCAACATAATATAGCCAGGCAATATTAACTGAGGTCACATTGTTGCTTATTCATTTATCAAATTGTAAATTTTCCTGTTCAGTCCATATGTTAGTAATTTAGCAGATTGTAGACCATGGGCCAGATTTACTATCAGCTTGCGCCAGCGCAAACCCTTATTTGGTGTTAAAAAACTACTGTCAGGATTTACTAAGACACGCAGTGGGAAATTAGCGCTGAAAAGACAGTTATTTTTGCGACTCACCTTATTGAATAATATGCAATTGTAGGAGTTTCCCTTTTGATCTGTAAATTTATATGAGGAGAATATTCAAATGAATCACACAACGCGATTTACTAAGATTTGCGCTCGTCAATTCACTGGTATTTGCGGCATTATTTAATGCCCAAAAAAAGCATGTCTTAAAGCAGGCAGTAGATTGTGCTGGTCATTATGGAAATGAGATGTTGTGTCTGTGTTCTTCAATGTTGCGCATTGTCAGTAAATCACCCGCAGAATTTTCCCTCCCATCGGTGCTTTTATGGAATTGCACTCTAGCGCTAATTTACCCTGTTTAGTAAAACTGGACCTATTTAATTACTGATAATATTAATAAATGGCCGTGTTTTCTTTCTTTATATATTTATTTACCTTTTTATTAGCGTACAGTAGATGTGTGTTGTGTTGGCACTTATTGTCCAATGTAAAATCTGGATCCTGTTGCGAAACTGGTGGTTCAGAAATTCTGAATTACTCAATTTCAGTCTGAAGACAGACATACTAAGACATTTGCCATATCATTGACTGTGCCACCAGGCTTAGATGCATTTGTCTATGCAAATCAGCCGATAGAAATCATTCTGACTGACAATTATGGAGGCATATAAATAACTCCACAGGTTTCAAATGTCGCTTCCATAATTCAACTGCAGTGGCAAAAACTCTCTGCCCATCATGAGAGTGAGTCAGCTTGACTTTCATTTCACCTTACCAAAGGCAGATGGAGACGAATAGAGAGAGCTTCCATGAATTGAAATAACTGTAATGCACAGTCGCACTGTTCTTAATACTGAGTTATTATCCTTATGACACTGAAAAAAAATGAAATTCTTGTATTTATGTTTCTTCCTGGATTATTTTTTTTCTTGTTTTTTGCTTTTCTTGGATTTATTTTTGCCTGATGTACTAGACTGTATGAAAACAACAGAATCGAGCAAAGCTATTAATTCTTGAAAGAAACAAACACTTATGACACAAGTTCATTCTTTGCCCTACAGTTATTATCCTATTCATTCGCTAGCGTATATGTTCACTCATAAGCCACGTATCGTGTTTTTGCACTTATCAAATGTCTCTGTGCGCGCCACAGAAAATGCATCTTAATACTAGGCCCTAAGGTGATTTGAGCCAACCTGCATATATTGTGGAGTGGATGCTGATAGCTCAGAATGTTATGCCAGTGGGCTGGTATCCCCAGCAGGCTTTTTAGCTAGCTTAGCAAGACCAGGTTCACTAGAAAGACCATGCTTGTTCACTAGAAAGACCAAGTTTTGCTGGTCAAGAGCATATACTGTACCAGTAAACCATCTAGGTCAGTTTAAACCAGCGAATGATCATACAATGGACTACACACCTGTTAAACCTTTTTAAGATGAAAATGAATTTTACTTGGATTAATTGTTTACATCTGATAAAAGTTGCTATTTTAATAGGGGTGTTGTAGACTTTTTATATCCACTATAGATTTGTGTCAGATGGAAAAAACAAACATGAATAGTTTGTAACTCAGGGTAGACAAGGTTGACAGTGTTAAACCACACTTGGATCAGGTGTGAAAGCTTGCAAAAGGAGACTCTTGCCTGACAAAAAAAGTTCAAAATGGCCCCTTTTATGACACTTGTGCAAAACCTCAGCAGCCATTTCATGCTTCTCCCATATTTTTACACCACTGCACATCCAGAGATGACGCTTTCTCACTAGCTGAGATTTGTGAAGAAGCTTTGCCACAAATTGTCAAGAGAGTTTTTGAGGTGGAGTGCGCTTTCAGTGCCATGTGTAAATTGAGGGAATCTCACTTGGAGATGAGAGTCCCCAGGGTCCATCGCTAAAACCAGCTCATACAGTGATCCAGAGTATTCAAGTCTCTGCCTGTTTGGTGTCAGGGGAGCTTACAAAACATGCACTGGCGCTGTGAATTGCACGTCATCTTGGTATAGAAATATTCCAAGGAGTGTCATTCTGTTCTATATCTGTGCTATCTGCTGACCCTCTCGCTAAATTAATCATCTGTTCTGAGGGTTTTTCTTGCTTAACACTGAGCTTACAATACTTAACTCTCTCAGTTTTCTACTGTATAGGGTTATAATGCTTTGATGAAAAGATTTTTTTACAACAATATTAGTTATGTCAACAAATTTTCCCTGATCTGATTGATTGTCATTGATCTAAAGTCCTTACAATGATCTAAGGGTCATTACAAAGGTCATTCTAAGGAAACATTTGTGTGCTGTTCCCATGATATACTACTGACATACATAAAATACTTAAGTCACATTATTTGATACATTTTGTTTAGCATGACATTTAAAAAAAAAAAAATCCACATAGTACACTGAACTCTTTATTCCAAAAAAGCAATGGAAATCATGTTTTCCATGATGTGACCCCTTTATCCCTCAGGTCCTGGAACAATGGAAATGGTCGTTAAAGGCCTTTATATCACATAAAGTCTGCTTCCATTCATCTCTGTTCAGATGATTTACCTCAGGCCAGATATTTTTCAAAGCTTGGCAGCAGCAGTATCTTCCATATATTTTCCGAGTTAGTGGCTGTATTTAGCAATCTTACACCTAGTGACTCCCATAAGCGGACTGTTCATACCATTACAGCTTCTCAGCAGTTAGTAAAATATTAGCTCAGCGATTTTATTAGGCATGTTGGTTGATACATTATAGAATTTAGCAAAATTCTAAGGCAGCACTGCATGTATTTTTGAGGAAAAGACAATCTCACAATACTTTGCAACAGTCAGATTTATTTATTTTATTATGTTCATTATTTTTTTAGCATGTTTGAACATTTGGGGTGAATAACTATGCAATACTTGAATAACCATAAAAAACTGGTGTAACTCGAATCACCATATATTTTGTTGAAAATTATGGCTACCACAGTATGTTTTTGCAAGAGGAACCAGAATTTTATTTTGTGTGACTTTGACTTTGGACTTGGAGTTTCATGAATGTTAGACATGGCATTAATTACAGTTTTAATTTTTAATGAGCTTTTAGTTTGGCACATTAAAATGTGTATTGATCAGAACTATTTGTACAAAGACCTTCTTGCTGCATTTCAAAAACATGATGTAATGGTTCAGAATTCCTTAAAAAAGTAAAAAATGCGAGCAACATATGTTAAAACATATTATATTGTATATTCAGTGCAAGATACATCATCGACTTCAAAGCAACAGTTCACGCAAAAATTACAATTCTGGCATTATTTGCTCTCATCTAGAAATTCTGTAGAATCTTCACACAAAGGGATAAAATTATAGAATTTTAATTGACAATCCTCCCTCTTCATTGCAGCTCTCAAATGTTATTCACCACAATCCACATTCAGACTTGCATGTCACCTTCCTGTACAGCACTTGGAAGAACTGTTGTGCAATGGTGCATCGACAAGCCATTTTTGAATCTGAATGCAACCTAAATGATATTTCAGAGCTACAGCCAATTAGACGATTATGAAAGAATAACAATTTATCAACTTATCTATGTTTCTCACACAAACCTATTGCAATGGGTTTGGACAGTGAAATAGTGACATTTCCAAGTCATACAGATATTGTGATTCAGAACAAGTGGTCTGATTCTCCTGAGACTGATGGTGACCTGTTCTGCCCAGAGAGATGTATAATTCATAAAGCACTGAACTTTGTCCTAGCCGTGTGCTGTGCAATTGATATTATTATCGTTACAGTGTTTACTAAGCAGTAATCATGCTGCATTGTTTGAGCTTTAATGTAATTTTCTGTCATATTGTCACGCCCCTGGATTCTGTCTGTGTGTTTTTCCTCCCCCACGTGCTCCATGACCCAGTTTTCTCCCATGTTAATTGTTTAATTAGTTCCAGGTGTTTCTCGTCATCCCCTCCTCTAGTCCTGTTTATTTAAAGTAAGTCCTATTCAGTGTTCTGTTTTCTGGTATTGAATGTCGTCTCCCCGCTACATGTGTGTTCCTGGTTCCTTTGATGTCAAATAAAGTCTGTTCATTGGAAGTTTACTCCTCGTCTCCTCGTTCCTCTCTCTGTGCTCCTCACAGTAGCAGTACGTGACAGGATACCGGACCGAAACAGTAACCTCCGTGTCTTCCCTCCGTTTTAGTTTTCCGTGTTTTACCCAGTGTTTTTTGTTTCCATTGTGCCCTTATGAATCCCCTCGCCCTGAATACCTCCTCCTCCTGCTGGAGCAGGGGGATAAATCGCCCGAGGGCCACACCAGACTGTTCCTGGTTCTCGCCAACCTCTCCAGCTACCCGGTCGACGCGCTCTATGTGTTCTATGATGCCAGTTTAAACTCCGCGTACAGAGCGCCGTCGTCCGAGGAAGGCATTTGAGCGAATTTCGCCGCATTTGTGGAGTGGAAACTGGCGAGACACTGGCGAGTGCCACCCCGGACCCAGTGCCCAGCCCACCATCTCCCCACAGCATGGAGCGCATGCCCAAGCCCACCGCTGATGGAGAGCCCGAGCTCGCCGCGGCCGACGAGCCATTGCCGCATGGAGCGACAGGGCAACGGATCGCCACGGAGCTGGAGCTGCAAGTGACGTCAGTCAAGGTGCGAGAGCCGGCAACAGAGCCCGCCACGAGGGAGAGTGCCGCGGACAGAGAGAGAGCGTGGAGTGGAGCTCCGCCCACTGCACCGCGGCTGAGGGTGAGCTGATTATACAGCTGGGACTGCTGGACTTCGAAGGGGACCTTATAGACTGGGAAACAGTCGACTTACCCCCTCTCCTCCTTCCTTCCTCTGAGCCCTTTGTCAGCCCAGTTGCCACGTTCAGCCCTGTCTCCCAAGTGTAGCCCTGAGAGGGCTCCAGTCCCCGAGTTTAGCCCAGAGAAAGTTCCTGTTCCCATGTCTAGCCCAGAGAAAGTTCTTGTTCCCAGGTCTAGCCCAGAGAAGGCTCCTGTTCCCACGTCCAGCCCTGAGAGGGCTTCTGGTCCCAAGTTAAGCCCGGAGGCTCACAAATTTCTGCCCACCCACCCGCTCCTGCCTCCTCCACCGCTGTCGTCTGGCAGCCCCTCTGATCGCCCTCAGACCACCATCAGCACGGTGCGAGCTCCGCGGGACTGCCATCCTCCAGCGTCACTGGAGCTGGAGTATCCCTTGACCCCGCCTCCAGCCTCTAAGCCCCAGACTCCGCCTCGGCCCGTGGACCCGTCGGCTCCACCATGGCTCCTAGCTCTCTCCTCTCTGCCGTAGTCCGACAGTCCACTAGCTCCGCCGGGTTCCCTCGTCCCTTCGGCTCTGCCTTGGTCTGGCGTCGACCATCCTTCGCCTCGGGACTCCACACCTCCGTCTGCGCCTCGTTCCTTCGTCCCTCCGGCTCCGTCAGGCTCCTTCATCCCTTCGGCTCCTCCTCAGTCGCTCCGGCTCCACCGCTGCCTTTCGGATCCACACCTCCACGTCAGTCGTCAGCGCCATCTGCTCCGCCTTGGCCCTCCGGATCCTCCCTGTCGCCTTGGCTCATTGGCTCTCCGTCTCCGCCTCGGGCTCCTCCGCCACCTGCTCCGCCGACGTTGGTCGGCCCCCTGGAGTCGGCGGCCATTCCTCCTCCATGGCTCCTCCCTTCGTCGGCTTCACCGTGGGTCGCCATCATGGCTGTGGCCTGGGTCTTGCTTGGCCCCTCCTGCTCCAAGTCCTTCCTGTCACCTCCCTGGCTCCTCCCTCCATCGTCACCTCCCTGGACTCTGTCTGCCGGCCCCCTCCCGCGTGTCCGTCCTCCTCCCGAGCCTCCTCCCAAGTTCCCACCCGTTCCCCCCTCTGTAGTTCTACGGCACGAGGACGCACCTTCCGGGAGGGGGACGATATGTCACGCCCCTGGACTCTATCTGTGTGTTTTTCCTCCCCCACGTGCTCCATGACCCAGTTTTCTCCCATGTTAATTGTTTCATTAGTTCCAGGTCTTTCTCGTCATCCCCTCCTCTAGTCCTGTGTATTTAAAGTGAGTCCTATTCAGTGTTCCGTTGTCTAGTATTGAATGTCGTCTCTCCCCGCTACGTGTGTGTTCCTGGTTCCTTTGATGTCAAATAAAGCCTGTTCGTTGGAAGTTTACTCCTCGTCTCCTCGTTCCTCGCTCCGTGCTCCTCACAGTAGCGGTACGTGACACATATGACATCAGGTTTTGCATTTCACTGCCAAATGGGTATTTATTTGGGAAGGTATAAATGGAGGATGGAGGATAATGAAGGATGGTAATGAAATGGTTATATATGCACCATCAGCAGGAGAGCACGACTCTTATTATCACAAGTTCCTTTGCATATTCTTTCAGCAGGATAAACAGTTTATGACTTCTGAATGGTTTTTACTCTGATGCTTCAGGGTAAATTTGACTGATATACATATTCTCAGTCTGATTGTAAGTCAGTTAGTAAATTGCCCTGATATCTGTCATCCTCAGGTGTGACCATGAAGCTGATGGATGAGGTGGCAGGGATTGTTGCTGCTCGTCATTGCAAGACCAACATTGTGACCGCATCTGTGGACGCCATTAACTTCCATCGCAAGATCAAGAAAGGTAATTAAAAAATTCATGTGTTGCCTCTTTTACATTGTAGTATAGAGAATATTTTTGGTACGTGGTTTCTGATTCTCACAGAAATCTCACAGACATCTGATTTCCTTTATGATTGGAAAGCTAAATTTAGTTCGTCATTTCCAAAAAATGGAGTTCAGTTGTGAAGTTAAAGATAGACTGTGGACAGCCTTTAAGTAGCTTGGGTTGTAAACAGGTTTGTGGAAAATTGCATACATGATGTATTGCTTAATACTAGTGTAGTTTGCCAGACATAAGGTCTGTATTGTCATCTGATAGTTCACTGGACCACAAAGCAATTTTAGTGATTTATTCTCAGTTCTTGTTTTGTAAAAGATAGGCAGTTGAAAGATATAACTTATTATTTATTATACTGCGGCACATTACTCTGTTAGAACTTGTTGCATCCCAGATTGGATCTGGGATATACAGTACATACTGTATACACACACACAGAATTGATTGAGATCAGTTACCATTTTTTACAAAGCTATATTCACAAACCTTTTAAACATATTAGCAAACTCTGATGCAGTGTATATTATTTGCTGATGCAGTGTATTTTATTATAAGAATTCATTATTTCATTATTAGTCATTATTTCAACCAAAAATTATCTGTTTTTCATATATTGTGTCTTTCAAAACCCAAGCTCTTCTCTGGAGCACAAGAGTGCACTTGGTGCACTTTCCAAGAAGTCAGAAATTCTGTCTTTCTGAACGTAGCATTAAAACAGTCTATCTGCATAATACAGCATCCAGGATTCTTAGTTGTTGTTGTTGATGATGATTTAGAAGACATTTTTAGAAGAACATTTGTTTGTCATGTTATCATCCTGTAAATACAGTGCTTGTATTGTACTTTATGTAACAAAGAATGGAAGAAAACAACAGCCTCGTTGATATTCAGTGTATATACAATGGATGACACTGTGACTGTGCATAATTTCACCGAAGCAGAGACTTTTCATCCTTCCACTAAAATAAACTGAGAGCTTGAGAACGCATGAAGCCTTGAGATTTACTATTCTTTCATATTAAATGACTGAGCAAAAATGAATTATTCATTCCATGAATTATTATGCTTATTACTTTCTCCATTCATTCATTACTCATCTGACTCATTCATGTTTGCATACTCTAAAACAGTTTCATGTGCTAATACTATGGGACTTGACAAACAAACCCATGCTCTATTATAGCTGTGTGTAAATAAACAAAAGGCACATTCTTTTTAGTGTGTTCTAAAACCTTGCTCGTAATCACTCTACGTTCAAAGCCATTTGTGTCTTTCTGACATGAACTTGGTAAAGCTTTCAGGATTTTGAATTCAGTTTTCTCTGGCTTATTTCAGCAGCAGTGACTGTGGTTGGGTCTTAACTTTTCGGCGTTCATTTCTACATCAGTAGCATCACCAAACAGAATTGCAACAGTAATAAAATGTCTGCAGTTGGCAGGGCCAAAAGTCCCAAAGTAAACTCTGCCTGGCTAGTCAAATGTGCAGTCGGAAAGAGCAATGATCTGTTGCCACACAGTCTGCTTAGTGCTCTGGAAGAGGAAATGGTAGGGTAAATGTGAAGTAAATGTGTGTAAATGTGCAGTAACAGCAGTCTTACCTGTTGATGGTTTATTAGTAACACTGCGGCATGTCTGAAGGATTAGTTCACTCAAAAATGTATTTATTTAATCCACATATCTTTCCAAACCGTTATTGTGTTGTTTTTCTATTAATTTTCCCAAAACAAATGCCTCACAAAAAAAAGCATTCTACAAAAACAATTTGGAAATATTTTAGATTAGGGAATACATATTCACCATTAACTGAGAGTTTTCCCTCAATAAACACCTAATCTGCTGCTTATTAATAGTTAGTAGGGTAGTTGTTAAGTTTATGGGGTAGGGCTAAGGGGCCTAACATATGGTCATGCAGAATAAGGCATTAATATGTGCTTTATAAGTGCTAATAAACAGCCAATATGCTAGTAATTTGCATGCTAATAAGCAACTATTTAATAGTGAGAATTGGACCTTAAAATAAAGTGTTACCAACAATTTAACTTTTTATTAATTTCTTTTGTTTTCTGGCTGGATGGAAGGGAATGGTGGTTTGTGTGACTAGGATAAAGATTTTCCGTTTCTGCTGTGTAAGGGAATGAGCGTGTTGACTGTCTGTGGTGATGCACAGGGCTGATTCTCTCCAGATGTCCTAGTTGCTGTATTTTAAACATAAGCATCCCTTCCTGGAATCAGTGAACTCAAGTTAGGTCAAACTTTAATGGTTGGATGGCTTTGATTGCTGTAATGGCTAAGTCAACTTTGTGGCATGCTTTAAACTAGTCTTTCGCTGTTCCCGGCACCCAACGCCATAAGTGGGATTATTCATAACCTACGCAGCCGCTCTGTACTGAGACAGCCACATGCAAGCGTTTTACATTCTCTGGTGAAAACAAAGCATGTAATTAAAAATCCCAGATTTTCCCTCTGGTATCTGACATTACGAACGCCACTGTATATAGTGAATAAAAAATACCAGTTCACTAAGGGAGCTGCACAACAAGTGTTTTACATCATAGCATTGTGGATTTTATCACAGCTAAATGCTCTGTTGATTATATCCACTGATGAGGATGTCAGAACACACTTCTTTTCATCAGGAGGTTAATCAGCTACAGTTAGTATTGCTGATGCTGATAATTAGTATTTTGGTATTTATTATCATTACACTGACTACAAAACAAGCAAACAAAAAGTAATTGCACTCAGTTTTATTTTTTATACTTTTGGCAAATACCTGTAAATTATGAGACTTTTATATTCACTGTACCTCCTTCCTGATTTCCTCTTTTATTGCATCTTTTTCTCTCTCAGTGGTTTTATATGATCAAATAAAATATTTTATAATGGGCAAGGATTTATGAGCAATGACTGCCAGTGAAAAGGCCCCCATTGAAAAAGTAATTTGTCTTGAAAGTAAGAAATCAACATACTTTGGTTGGTTATTTAAGAGACTAAACACAGACCAGCTTTTCGATTGCCACACTACACCTAGATGTATATGAACTTATTTATTTATTCGTTGGTTTGTTTGTTTGTTTGTATGTTTGTTTATTCAAGGTGACATGACTGTATGTTAACTACTAAGAAATAACCAAATAAATAATAACATAATACATTTTTAATTGCTCACTTTCCCTTTGTTCAATATTTATTTATTTATTTATTTGCTCGCTTGCTTGCTTGCTTTCTTGCTTGCAACTATTCTGTATTATGCTCTCAATCAAGATTTAAAGGAACACACAGGTTCAAATATCTATGCTCTGTTGTATCATAATTCAAACTTAGGGGCTTTACAAATAACAAACCTTTTTTTTCTCTCTCTCCTCTAGTGTTATCCCTTGAAATTATTGAGAAACTTTACTAAAAATAAATCTTATCTAAAAGTAAAACTTAAATAATTCTCAACTCCATGACTAACACAAATGAGGAGAAAAATACAGTAAAACTAAGGAAAACAGAAAAAAAAAACAGGAAATGAACGAGCGCAGTCTCCCCTTGGTGTGTTGTTATAAGAAACAGAGCTATTTGTTGTTTAATAACATATACTGTGCTTAACAAATTTATTAGACCACCACCCAATTTATGGTTTGTGCCAAATTTGAGATTCGGGGCCAGAATAGAAACATTGAATACTCAAAACCCAGAAATTTTAATAGATTATACAGTCAGGTCCATATATATTTTGTACACAGGCACAATTTTTATTATTTTAGCTGCTGACCAAAACATATTAAAGTTTAGGTTTGCAAAGGGGTGGACAATTTGCAGTAAATTTCCGGAAACTTTCCCAAAATCCCTGGAATATTTCCGAAATTTACTGGAAAATTTTCAGCTTTTTGTAACCCTATTCAAGTTACAGTTATATAATGAATATGAGCTTAAAGTGCACGCTCTGAGCTTTAATTTGAGGGTATTCTCATCAAAATTAGGAGGAAAGGTTTAGGAATTACAGCTTTTTAAAGGGGTCATATGATGTTGCTAAAAAGAACATTATTTTGTGTATTTGGTGTAATGAAATGTTTATGCGGTTTAAGGTTCAAAAAACACGTTATTTTCCACATCCTGTACATTATTGTTTCTCCTCTATGCCCTGCCTTTCTGAAACGCGTCGATTTTTACAAAGCTCATCGGTCTGAAAAGCGAGGTGTGCTCTGATTGGCAAGCTATCC
>NW_015539980.1:835637-835888 GCF_001515605.1 Sinocyclocheilus anshuiensis
ACTCTACACTGCTCAAAACTCGCGTTTGAATCATCAGTGGCAAATCCTTTAAATATGAAAAACGTACTTGCAGTCTGTGAGTAAGAACAGCCGGCATTGTAGTCTACTCTACCAGGATCGCATCATATGACCCCTTTAATATGTACCTCCCCTCTTCACAACATCCAGCCAAAAGAAGGACACTCTCCAGGAGGTAGACGTGTCACTGTCAAAGTCTACAATCAAGAGAAGACTTCACCAGAGCAAATACA
>NW_015539980.1:835956-858359 GCF_001515605.1 Sinocyclocheilus anshuiensis
CAGACCACTTCTGGAAAAGCATTCTTTGGCGGCTGAAATTAAGATCAACCTGTACCAGAATGACGAGAAGAAAGAAGTATGGAGAAGGCTTGGAGCAGCTCATGATCAAAGCATACAACATCATCTGTGCAACATGGTGGATCAGTGTGATGCATGAGCATGCATGGCTTCAGTGGCACTGGGTTACTGGTATTTAGTGATTATGAGACAGAAGACAGAAGCAGCCGGATGAATTCTGGAGTGTGTATGGATATACTGTCTGCCCAGATTCAGTCAAATGCAGCAAAGTTGATTGAGCGGCGCTTCATAAATGGACAATGACCCAAAAAATACAGCAAAAGCAACCCTGGAGTTTTACAAGGTAAAAAAGTGGAATATTCTGCAATGGCCAAGTCAATCCCGACTGAGCATGCCTTTCACTCGAAGCTGCAGTAAAGGCCTGTCAAAGCATCACAAAGGAGGAAGGAAACCCAGTCTCTGGTGATGTCCATGAGATCCAGACTTAAGGCAGTCATTGCCGGCGAAGGATTCTCAACAAAATATTAAAAATGAACATTTTATTTATGATTATATTTATTTGTCCAATTACATTTGAGCCCCTGAAAATGGGGGGACTGTGTATAAAAATGGTTGTAATTCCTAAGCATTTTATGTAATTTTTTTGTTCAACCCCTTGAATTAAAGCTTAAAGTCTGCACCTCAGTTTCATCTTGATTGTTTCATTTTTAATTCTGTTCTGATGGCATACAGAGCTGAAATTATGAAAACTGTGTAAGTGTCCAAATATATATGGACCTGGGTGTATATAGGGCCTTTCGCACCGCTTTAGTTCCAGAACTAAATGTACAGTACTAAAGTACTGGGACGATTTTGCGGGAACTATTTCCCAGTACCATTTAAAGGGTTGCATTCGCACCGAGAGTGTGTACTAAGAAGTGACGTAAGCCGGTCGACAGCGTCGTCATTTGTGCGCGGCGTTCAACAACAGAAACAAAGAAGAACAACGTTAACAACAGGAGGATGGAGGACGCTGTGATCGGAGCTGTTTTTGTTGTGTCTCGCGGGTTTCACAATAATGGACATGGAAAGTCGACGTATACGTAAAGCGATTGAAAGAATGGAAAGGAGGACTAAGAATCTCCAACGACAACTGGCAGTGCTACATTTGCTACAAGTTCCTGCACTTCAGCGTCCGTCCATCTATCGCTGTTCTCCATACTTGCGAAATAAGTTGACACAATGTTTACAGTATGTTTACACGGCGTTTTAAATCATGTTGGGTGAGGGCGTTTTCGTACGCGTTTGGCCAATCAATGTCTACTTACGTCACGATTAGTACCAGTTGTGCTGGTTAGACCCTGCTCCGGAGTAGGAGCTAATTTGGTTCTCGAAAAAGGCAGTCCGGTACTAAAATCGCACCCAGTTCCGGCGGTGCAAAAACGCCAAAAAGTGGGTAGCTCCACAATTAGTTCTGGTACTATGAAAAGCTTCCCGCGGTGCGAAAGGCCCTCATGTCTGGTATTATATATAGGCCAACTGTTCATTTTTCCTAAGAGACCAGCTGCATTGACCGGAAAGACAGCGTAGGAACGATAGAACAAAATAATATATCTGCCCTCAGGCTCTGTTTCCATGGAAATAAAGATTAGACGTATACATCAAAGAGGGCAGGAAATGGACCTAACAATTTCAACCATCCTCTTTTTCTCAGCCTTGTTCTAAACGACAAATTGCCATGAATGCTTTTTAAATTGGCAAGATCCACTTTTCTACACTGTAACTAGCAATTCAGAGTCCCGAGGTCTTATTAAGCCATTCTGCATCTACCTCAGAGCTCCATTAAATGCATAAAGGTACATTTAAGCATTAGTTTTTCCCAGAATCCATTAAGAGTATGTGCTATATAAGGGATAATGAGGTCCGTCCATTCCTGGGCTGTGTTTAATAGAGTCTGGTGTCAAAGCCGCATCACTGACAGGGCCAGTGAAATGAAAAAAAAAATGAAAGTGAGTAAGTGATGCTCTGAAAAACCTTGACGGATCAGATCAAAGTAATCGGATATAGGAAGCTGCGAGCAATAATTGTTAGTTTGGAGGGGGCTACAAGGAACACATGGTCACCCCCACCCACAACAACCTTCTGCACATTCACGCAGCCTCATTAATTCTCTCATTCTCCATGCGGACTGGAAACGTTTTATATTTTTTTGTATGTTTGTGTGTTAGTTATGAGCTTTACATATAGTTACAATTAAAGTGTGTAAGTTGCACAATGCATTACACCAGTGGTTGCCAAATGGTGAGCCACAACCCAAGAGCTCATTCTGATCTGATCAGAACTATTCTGGTTTAGAGAAACATCAGAGAAAAATAATACCAAATGCAATGGATGTGCTTCTCCATTACTGAGGTCGATGCAGTACGCATCTCGATGCATAGCCAATGATAACAATACATTACAGATACATATGAAACAGCTACTGATGCGATATGATTTACCCCTATTACCTAGTGCGATGCGATTTCGAAAGAGTTGAAACAGTTTAGAAATGAGAAATCAATACATATAAAATATTGGTCACAAATTGTCACTTTCTAAATAATAAAAGTATAGCATATCTACTAATAATTATATATAAATAAATTGGGTTATACCAAATATGTTAGAAATGATGCAACGTGATACAAATGCCAACTTGCATTCGATGCACAGTTTTATAAATCGATGCATCGCATCCTTAACTTTTATGCCGATGCGCCGATGCAAATCGGTGAATCTTACCATCCTACTAAATGCAAGTAAAAAATGCAACAAAATGCACATTCTGAATAGTTAGAGCAGCAAAATAATAATATAGCTTAAATAGCAAGGAGCGAAAGTAGTTCATTATTTTGATGCAAAATCATCTTTCACTTGGTAGATTCTAGCCGAAGTAGACAGGGGCCAACATGGACAGGTTGCGTGACATGCACTCATCCTCAAAAACCATTAGGCTACTATAAAAGGAACACTCCACTATTTTTGAAAATAGGCTAATTTTCCAACTCCCCTATAGTTAACAGTTGAGTTTTACCGTTTTCGAATCCATTCAGCCGATCTCCGGGTCTCGTGGAGCTTTTTAGCACTTTTAGCTGTAGCTTAGCATAGATCATTGAATCTGATTAGACCGTTAGCATCTCGCTCAAAAATGACCAAAGAGTTTCTATATTTTTCCTATTTAAAACTTGACTCTTCTGTAGTTACATCGTGTACTAAAAGACCGACGGAAAATGAAAAGTTGCGATTTTCTAGGCCGATATGGCTAGGATCTATACTCTCATTCCGGCGTAATAATCAAGGAACTTTGCTGCCGTACCATGGGTGCAGCAGGCACAATGATATTGCGCAGCACCTGAAAATAGTCCCCAGGTAGATAACTTCCAATAAGCCTATTTTCAGGCGCTGCGTAATATCATTGCGCCTGCTGCACCCATGGTACGGCAGCAAACCTATTTTCAGGCGCTGCGTAATATCATTGTGCCTGCTGCACCCATCTCTGGTAAAATAACACTTGAGATAATGCCTATAATGCTAGTTAAAGCAAGATTAATAACATAACTAGTCTTACTAGAGTTCAAATAACTCAACTGGTGGAACATACATACAGTAATGATCAAATGTATACATGTATATTGTACCTTGAACAAGTCTCTTTTAATAAAAGTGTCGACCAGATAAATGAAAATGTATTTAAACATGCATTTATTAAACATTATTAAACATACATACATTAAAAGGGGTCATATGATGCAATTTCAAGTTTTCCTTTCTCTTTGGAGTGTTACGAGCTGTTCGTGCATAGATAAGATCCCTAAAATTGCAAAGACTAAAGTCTCAAACCCAAAGAGATATTCTTTAAAAAAGTTGACTCGTCCACGCCCTCCTAAAACGCTCCCAAATGTTCACGCAAAGCAAGAAGGCATAACTTTGATTCTCGCTATAGTATTGTTGCTGCCGCTGCCATGTCGTGAAGATGCTGTGTATTTCGTTGTGAAAGCGAAACTACTTCGTTTGGTCTTCCAAAAGAGGACACGACTAATAATCAGTGGTTAAGTTGTATTTACAACACTGTTCCAGAACAGTTCAAACCAAATATTCAGATGAGTGCAGCGCATTTTACGGAGGACTGCTTCCTGATCCTGGGAAAGTAGCCTACAATGCCGTCTGTGCACAAAGGTTGTTTCTATAAAGTGGGGCAATTCCAACTTTGCAAGGACAGTCTGGCGCTTCTGACTCACAGCCTGTAAGTACGTTTTCATACTTAAAGAATTTGCCACTGACGATTCAAACGCGAGTTTTGGGCACTGTAGAGTAGCGCTTGTTGTTTGTCGCTTCTCAGATCACAAATGCAGACATGGTTTTATGTTTATGTGACGCGATATGCAACGCAACGCGTAAAAAGACAGTACAAGTCATTATAATCCGTAATTGTGTCCCCACTGGATGCAACAAATGCCTCTGTGTTTTTTTTTTACCTTAAACCGCATAAACGCATTGAATTACACCAAATACACAAAATAAGGTTCTTTTTAGCAACATCATATGACCCCTTTAAACAAGGGCAGGCATCACATTAGGCACAGGTCTCTGAAATCCTTGTGACTACAGCTATTTTATTTGATTCCTTAGATGACAGATGACACGTCAGACCACTAAAAAATAAATTAATAATAACCGGGGAAAAAAAAATAACAACAGACAATGTTTTTACAAATAGCTTATTTTTAGTTGAGTCTCCACATTGAATTGTGGTTAGAACCCACTGTTTATGTACTCATTAATTAATCATAATAATAAGGTTGCCACATTAAATCTGTAACTGTGTTGTTATTGTATATTTATTAGATTAGTGTATACATAGTACATAAACTTTCCTGCTTACTGTAACACTTAGTGTCCCACCAGAAAAGCTCGATATCAGCAGGCTGTTTAATTCTGTGGACACCTTTGTCTTACAATGAATGTGGCATCATGTAATATCAGTAGATGTAATACCTGACATGATGTGTCCCCGCAGGCTGTGTCATTACTGTTTCCGGCCGAATGACCTTCACCAGTAATAAGTCAATAGAGATTGAGGTTTTCGTTGACGCTGACCCACTGGTGGAGGCTGAGAAGGGAAAATATAGGGCTGTCACAGCCTTCTTCACCTGCATCTCCCTGGACAAAGAAAACAAGCCCCTTCTAGTGCCACCGCTGAAGGTGAGTAATGCAGAGTTTATACATGTATGTACTGTGATATAGGAATATTGATGAATATAATGTGAATGTAACACTTTTGAGACAAAAACAAACAAACCTTAAATTAAGTTTTAGTGTAAAAAGCGCTGTCTAGTATGTATTCTGAGTCATGTGCATGAGACAGGACTTGGTGACCTACATTTCAAGATTGTTTCCTAACATGAGGCAGCACAAAAGACTATGGATGATTATTTGAAATTGTCTTCTTGAGGGTGATGCTTTCAGTCCTTGGTCTTTCCATTCATCATGGCAGAACAGGGCTGTACTGGTTGTAGAGCACCCAATAAAAGAATGCAAAATTAAGAATGCCTACTGCAAAATGTGAAGTGAAAAATAAGTAAGGAAATAGTATAATTTAGGTGTGAACTGAATACAGTGTTTTTGGGAACTTTTGTGTTATTTGCAATTAAATAAAAATATAAGTTTACATTTATTTCAAATGCAGTTACTGTAGAGTGCTTTTTTGATGCACTTAAGTGGGACTACACCTACACCTTCAGTGAAAGTCTATGGGATTCTTTCCTCTTATTTTATCATTCCACAGGTGAAAATCATGAGTCTGATCACAGTCTACCCCACAAAGACCAAAAGGACCATGTGTTGAAGTTTAGGCGTACCCTAATGAGTAGTTTCTTTGTGTGTTATTTGGTTTGTAATTTGGTTGTGAGAAAACACCTGAATCAGTCATTATATAATAAATATTTTGGGTCATGTAATGATGTAATAAAATATGTGCCCCAAGACCCTCATGAGCACATGACTTATGCAACAAATAAAGGCTTTACATAAGATTGGCCTGAGGCAGATATTCATTGTTGAACAGAAGGCCAATCAATCATCATTTTGGCTGTAAGCATGCATGCAGAGACTCCACCGATATGGTAGTGACAGAAGGTAAGCTCCATAGATGCTGGCATTCTCAGCTCCCTACTGAAAACTCATAATAGCCACACTGTGCAGCATCGATACACAACCTACTCTCAGTTGTTTGTGCACACTGAATCCAGAAGCAGCTGGGTGATTCTATAATTTGGGGTAAAATTAATGCTTATTCCCAAAAATGATCACCATTTTTTTTATTGTATTCCGTTTATTTTATTTAAATGATCTTGCTTTTCAAAATGTCAGATTTCAAAAGGAACATAAAATGTTAATAAACATCTGTATTTGTTTATTTGTATATACAGCTCTGGAAAAAACCTCTGCAAAATTCTCAGTTTCTCCAGTTTTACTATTTATACCCTAGTGAAAAATATACTTAAATGTATTTGAAATATTGCAGTTGTACTTTTGGTAAACTAAACTCTACTAATACTTAATGCCTGCACAATTGGAACAACTAATTATATGCTTAAAGCACTTTAATTGTGCGGAAGTAGTGCTGAGTTCCAACTAAAGATATACTTGAGTATATTTGATTGAGCTAAAGTGGAACTATTGCAAGTATACTTCAGGTACACTTTAAATATCTTGTATTTTATATTGCATACTATACAGAGATTATACAATCCTTATTAATAGTGATATTAAAACACATTTTAGGCATAATATTAAATGTGCATTGTGCGATAAAAAAACAAATAAAGTTTAATTATAATTTTATATCAATAAGTCTTAAGTGATACATCTATAAATATGTCAGGATTTGAAGTATACTTAGTATGAAATAAATGTATTAAAATATGGTAGGTATGTTTTAGTAAAATGAACATTTATATTTTATTCTTTAAACTACTGACACCATTTCTCCCAAATTCCAAATAAACATATAGTAATTTAGAACATTTATTTGCAAAAAAAAGACAACTGGTCAAAATAACTAAAAAGATGCAGTTTTTTCAGACCTCATATAATGCAAAGAAAACAAGTCAACATTCATTTTTAAACAACACAATACTAATGTTTTAAGTTATCTAACTTATTGAACTTAAATCAGTATTTGGTGGAATAACCCTGATTTTCAATCACAGCTTTCATGCAGCTTGGGATGCTCTCTACCAGTCTTTCACATTGCTGTTGGGTGAATTTATGCCACTCCTGACACAAAAATTCAAGCAGCTCTGTTTGATGTGGTGGCTTGTGACCATCCATCTTTCTCTTGATCACATTCCAGAGGTTTTCAAATTCAGGTCTGGAGATTGGGCTGGCCATGACAGGGTCCTGATCTGGTGGCCCTCCATCCATAACTTGATTGACGTGGCTGTCAAATCAAGTCAAGTTACCTTTATTTATATAGCGCTTTATACAATAAAGATTCTCACCAAAACTTGTACCATGGTATCAGTAGTAAACCAGTATCAGGAGACCTTAATGTGCAGACTTGGGTGTAGGGATGAATGAGATCTGAAATTTACTGAGGGACAAGACCATGTGTAAGATTTCTTAGTAAAGGTTAGGACCTGGGATACAGAATTCTAGTTACATTGAAGCTTATTAATTGGCTTGATGGGCAAATCATAGAAGACAGAACTACAACAATTGGGTCAGGAAGTGATAAAAGCATGAACTAGAAGGTGATAAAAGCATGAACTAGAATCTCATCATTATTGATATTTAGGGAGGGATGCAGATGAGCAATAACAGTAGGTAAAAAGCAGACTTAGTAAATTAGGTAAAGAGAGGGAAGGAGAGAGAAGATTCAAAAATTATGCCAAGTACATTGGGAATAGATGTAAGGTTTGGTGCAGTGTTTCGTGTAATTAGTTACGAAGTAATTAGTTAATGTAATTTAATTACTTCTCCCTTGAAAAAGTATAAAGTAGGGGATTTAACATTTAAAGTCTAACCTTAAAATGCATGCTTTTTATGTACTCTTCTCACTTTAAATACTTTGGTGAGTTAATAAGAATATTGGTAACACTTTAGTGTCCAATTCTCACTATTAACTAGTTGGTTACTGGGATATTGGCTGTTTATTATTACTTTAAAAAAACACATATTAATGTCTTATTCTGCAAGACCTTATTCTAAATCCTTAATCCTACCCAGTTCTTAAACTTAACAACTACTTTACTAAGTATTAATAAGCAGTAATTAGGAGTATAATGAGGCAAAAGTCATTGTTAATAGTTAGTTAATAGTAAGAATTGTACTCTAATCTAAAGTGTGACCAGAATAATTTATGTAGTTATCTATTATTTATTTGAAAGAATAAATGTACTTGTCGAGGTCGATATAGGATTTAGAAAGTAATTAGTTGAAACTTACACTATTGAAGATGTAATTAGTAACTAGTAATTAATTACTTTTTTAGAGTAACTTACCCAACACTGGTTGAGTGTCATCAGCATAGCAATGAAAGATAAAACCATGTCAATTAATTATGTGACCTAATGGAAGCGTATAAGTGATGAAAAGTAAAGAACCAAGCACAGAACCCTGAGGAACACCATGAGTGAAAGAGGTAGTAGTGGACTTAGACTGACGGATAGAGATATAATGTTGATGTCAGACAGATACTAAATTAACCAGGAGAGAGCAGTTCCAAAAATGGCAAGAGCAGAAAGATGTGAGATGAGAATGCTATAAGAGATGTTGTCAAAAGCAGAGCAGAGGTCTAAGAGAATTATGATACTGATGGAACCAGAGTCAGTGGTCATGAGGAGATCTTTGAGAGCTCTACAAGTGCCGTTTCAGTGCTGTGAAGGGAGCCCGATTAGAGACACTCAAAGAGGGGGTACATATAATAAAATATAACAATATATATAACAAAACACCGGTGCATATAAAACACATCTGTCACAGTTTCCATTTATCTCAAGATAAATATTAGGCAATAGACCATTGACATTCAAAGATAGCACACATAACACAAAAACAGTATCAGAAAAAAAAAAGAAATTTAACTATGATATGTAAATTGTTTAAAATGCCATAGTGGTCCATATAATCCCTAATGCTGATATTACATGCCCCCAAAATAAAAAAAATATATATAAATAAATAAAAAATAATAATAAACATTTCAGCAGTGTTATCTGTAAACTGTTACTCATAGTGTCAGGCTAAAGTATAGTGACTATCATATAAAAAACTGCTGTTTAAGTTTTGCAATTACATACAGTACATTAATATACAGTACACTAAAGGCACTACTTGTTTTGTTAAGAAAGTTCATTTCATTTTTTGACTTTGGTTGATGTCAGATGTATCCCTAAATATAGAATCGTCCAGCTACTTGCTTTAGAAATAACTTGATTGCTTTTCAGCCCTATTTGTTTGAGGTCTCCTTTCAATAAATGGAAATGCAAATGAAAACTGCATGAGCATCAGTCATATTGTGGCTCTTCGCTCTTATGTTTCAGAATATAAATAGTATATTGACAGACTATTCCTGCTATTTCAGACTTCAGGTGTTTTTTCTTCCTTCAGTGAAAGATCTTTCATTCTATTTTTAGGATTTCCAGTTTTAGCTCTTGGTGGAGGGGAGTTATGGGCTGGGGGAGGGGTGATCGGAACTGGCGGAGTGAAAGCGCAGAGAAGTGGGGAATCATGGGATGGGTGGGACTATTGAATGGCATGCTGCACACAATGAAAGCTGCAAGGATCACGCAGACGTTCAGAGGTTTGCCTTTTCGGAGTGAGCATTATGACAGGGTCTTCTCAGGAAACATTTCAGAGAAATGGGAAGGAAAGCATCATGTTCTAACAAGAACAATATATGCAGTAAGTATTTTTGTCTTTTTTCAGTAACAATATCTAAAGACTTTTAAGATAAGGTACATTTACTTGGGGATCAAAATGATTTAAAATAAGACATGTTTTAAGAGAATGTATCATGAAATTAGTTTTCCTAACAGAAAATACTCTTAAATAACAAGATATTTTCTCTTAAGACAAGTCTTAATAGCTTATATTACACAATTTTGCATCTCTAGTAAATGCATCTTGTTTTAAGTGTTTAGATATTTTTTTTACTAAAAAGACATGACAAAAATACTGATTACAAAAATGATTTTGCAGTGTAGTCACAGACTTTCTGGGCCCATTAATGAATGCATTTGACACACTCAGCTGGTCCATGCCACACAAAACAAGCTGAGTTACCCTAGCAACCACTGGGTTTGCAGCATGATAACTGTGTTTATTTTTAGAAACGGCATGCAATGTATGTGCAATAAGAGGTTAAAAGCGTGATATCACACATCAAACATGAATACAAACAGAAAACAAGATCACTCATTACTTGGTAATGAAATTTCCAGTGCTTTCCATGTGAAAACATACTAATAAGATTTCCTGAATCATACATTTCTGTATGTAAGCATTGCATTTGTGGCAATAGACTTAGGTAAGGACCCAATAAAAATGCATGTTCTGTCAGACAGACTCATAACACTTGGACTGAATATAGATAGAGTTTGTGTTACGTACCAACGAAATAGCTGGAAATTTCGGACACGGTCTCTTGTTCCAAACCTGTATGACATTCTTTCTTCTGTGGAACTCAAAAAGAGATGTTTTGAAATGTGTTTACAATGTCCATTTTCATACAAATAAGCATATGATGACTAGAGGCTATTGAAAAAGGTATCATAACAGTAGTTCATACGGATTGTACTTTATACTCCAAATCTTCTGAAGCCATAGCCTTGTGTAGCAAACTGTCCACAGTTTGTGCTTCCATATTAAAATTGCCACATCAAGATGTTTCTTTGATGAATTTATGCAGAAGATTTTGTAAAGGGGAAGATTTTCTGCAAATAACAGAGTGATAGTGCATTTATGCTCTATTTGAAGCTTTATATCGTCTGATCATTGTATTCTTTCGTACTATGGAAAAGAGCAGCATGAACAATCTGCAAAACATTTTTGAAAGACATGAATATGATTAAAGGGCAGCCTAATCATTTCTATTTTTAGGTGAGTTAAATATTAGCAGCTGGCGAGGCCAAGATGTCATGGGCGTTCTGGCATATATCCTGAACTCTGAAAGCCACCGTCTTAAAGTCAATGAATATTTTAATCAGAGCGCCTTTACAAAGTGTGATATTTTAAAACTGTCTCACCCCTGATATAACGTACAGTGGATTTCCAAAGAAATACTTCCAAAGAAGATACCTATGTAGTGTTTAGTTGTGCACTAACATGGAGAGGCATTCTGGGAGCAGCTGAAAAGGTCACAGAACGAAAGGTTAATTGAGACATTGTGGATCAGAGAGCTAGTTAAAGCACTTCTCTACTCTATAGCTGGATTATCAGCACAGTATAGTAAAATGTCACTTGTAAAATAAGAATAGTGATTTGATACTAGATTATTCATCAATAGGATAATGTTAAAATTTTAGGTAAGTTTGGTTCTAGGCTGAATCAGAGCCATTTTGCTTTGCTTAGTCTTGTTTTCTGTTGGTTGTGTATGAGAATTGATGTAAAGATGTTTATAGGTGTAAGAAATATAGATTTTGAATGGCAAGATCTAAAACGGGAAGCACACTACAATTTGGCTGAAAGCATCTATGAAATAAAGTGTAAATGGAGCCTGGACGTTAATTGGCTTAGTTAATTACGGAAATGTGCATATATTACATTCATTGTAATACTGTAATATTGTTTTACCAGTGAAACATTTTGCAGTGTTCTTAATAGCATAAATAGACTGCTTTTCCTTCACTCAGCTCACCATTAACCAACAGTATAGTTGTTCTTGTTGTGCCAGTCAGCCAGCCTGCATTATCATGACATAATTTTCCTGTGTTTCGTGATCAGTTACATGACGCTTAAAGCATAGATAGCAGCCTTCATGTCGCATACTTCTGATTTTGCATGTGCCAGCCTAGCAACTGCCATTGAGATAAAAGCTAACCATAGCATTCTCCTGGTGTATTGGCTATACTTGGGTGGAACTTATGTAAATACACCAACAGTAAATAGTACACCTCTGAATTATGGCAATTATTAAAAGATTCAAAGTTGCAGCAAAACTTTAAAATGAAGAATTACTGAAAGCACCTGTCACTATTTTGCCTTTAACCCCAGGTTGCTCTATTTGCAATTAGTGTACTGTTAGGAGAAATGCTCTCTTCATTAAAAGAAGCTACATTGCAGCTACTAAAAAAAAAATAATAATAATTCAGGCAGACCACAGAGTGACAGCTAGCCATCAGCTGATGTTTTAGCGTGGGTTTTCTCCACTGTTTAATCTCCACAAGGTGCGGTCCATTAGATATCACTTTTGTACCATTGAGCAAGTTCTTGACGCTAGGTTAACTGGGGAGACTGGTACCATTTCTTTCTTTATTATCATTTTAAATGTAATAAATTGATTCAGTTGTGTTATTGTGGTGGTAGTTCAATTATTTTGTTTTTCGTAAATGTCTGTGTAAAAGTCCCAAATGTCTATTTTGACTTGGTCCTGTTTATTCTGTAAAGCCCTATAAGCATATTTATTTAAATATTACAGTTTTGTATCAGACTGCTCTAATAATTGAATTAAAGCAGATAATATTGTTGTGACGTTTGTTGCTGTATGTAAACATGCTAGATGGATGTCTTTGACCATTGCTCTTATGCCTCACACTTAACATGACATTCCAAATATACGGTGCTAAAGGTAAAATAAGTTTTATATTTAAAAAAACTCATCTCAGATAATTGCCTTTATTTCTCGTTCTACTGCTCGTCTTCCATTTTTCCATTTGCATCTTTTGTATTTTCCGTTTTTTGAAAATGTGTCCTGTATTGGCCCCTTGATTGGCATGGATCTATAAGCTAAAACAGTAGGCTTTGCAAAAAAGCTACTGTCATTTCCCAATATTCTGTATCATGATCTATTTTACATTCTTTTGCAAATTGAAGTAAAGTACAAATGATGGGGACACTGCTAAGCAGTAATGACCTTTCAAGTGTCTAATCACAGTTGCTTGCTGACAAAACAGCACAAATGTGACCCTGGACCACAAAACCAGTCGTAAGTAAATATTTGTAGCAATAGCCAACAATATACTGTATGGGTCAAAATTATTGATTTTTCTTTTATGCCAAAAATCATTAGGATATTAAGTAGCTTGCTGACAAAACAGCACAAATGTGACCCTGGACCACAAAACCAGTCGTAAGTAAATATTTGTAGCAATAGCCAACAATATACTGTATGGGTCAAAATTATTGATTTTTCTTTTATGCCAGAAATCATTAGGACATTAAGTAAAGATCATGTTGCATGAAGATATTTTGTAAATTTCTTACTGTAAATATATCAAAATTTAATTTTTGATTAGTAATATGCATTGCTAAGGACTTTTGGACAACTTCAAAGGCGATTTTTTCAATATTTTGATTTTTAGTATCAGTTAAAATAGTTGTATCTCGGCCAAATATTGTCCTATTATCCTAACAAACCATACATCAATGGAAAGCTTATTTATTCAGCTTTCAGATGATGTATACATTTAAATATACATATAAATTATGTATAAATCAATTTCCAAAAATTGACCCTTATGACTGGTTTTGTGGTCCAGGGTCACAAATGTGGTATCATATCATCGGTATCGAAAGCTGGTATATTAGCAGCTGATTATTTGCCTTCGTGTTGCATAACAATGGCACTTCACTGCAGTTGTTTCAGCCAAAATGCTTTAAGTGTAACTTGTGTAATTAAAGATTCCTTTAATCAGCTCTTTTCCATACAACAAACAATTTTTTAACCTGAACTCAATTGCAAATGACATTTCACAGGTTCCATTGAAGAGGAGATTATCAGTGAATATGGGCTTCTGGCTCCTTTTGTATGGCTTCAGAAGATGGACTACTCTACCTTAACCCATTTTTACGCTTTTTGGAGTTTTTGTTCATTTTGGAGCTGTACAAAAGTGCAGTAATGTCGAATTAAATTGGTTTTATTCAAGCCGTAATGTTACTCAACTTTTTCATATTACATTGCACCAACTAAAGTATTTTTTTAGGTCGAACCAGGCAGAAATAACTATGTTAGGTAGCAACAGCACATTTCAGGTCAGGTTATTGTTACTCGTCTAAAACATGCTTTATTAAGGAATAGGCTCGTATTTGCATGGCTGAAGAAACTTTGGGCATCTAATGTAATATTCATTATAGATTCATATTCATAATGGATTCAATTTCAGCGTTGACTGTCTGCTGAGAAATTGTTTGCAGTGACAGTTAAGAGAGTGACAGATGTTATTCAGATAATCCACTTATTAGAAATGCAAGTCTTGATTACACACATTGCTCAGTCAATGTAAAGAAAGTATATTGCTCTATCTGCTGAGAGCTTCATTAATTTCACTAAATTGTATAATGTTTCACACTTTGGTGGTTTCTGCTAGAGCAATCACTGTGGTCTTCTGCCAGTCAGTCTCTCTGTGACTGAGGCACTGAGCTTCCCTCTAGCTTAATTAAATTTGTTTGTCTTTTCCTGGCCTCATCGCGAGCCCTGAGCATCAGGACAGTCACTGACCCAGTCAGGACTTCCTTCAAGGTCACATGATGTTGTTTTCAGATAGAAATTAAAGGGAGAGCTGTTTTGTTTTGCCTTTGTTGCAAGAAACAGCTGTTCACATACAGGTTTCATTAGTTAAACCAGTTTATTACAGAGCTTTATGGAATATTTCATTCTTGTTCGCCAGTGAACAGTCAAATATGACCCTGGACCACAAAACCAGTCATAAGGGTCAATTTTTCGAAATTGAGATTTCTACATCATCTGAAAGCTGAATAAATAAGCGTTCCATTGATGTATGGTTTGTTAGGATAATAGGACAATATTTGGCCGAGATACAACTATTTTAACTGATACTAAAAATCAAAATATTGAGAAAATCCAAATATACCCCAGCGACTTAAGACTGGTTTTGTCGTCCAGGGTCACAAATATGTTTCTTTAATGACTAAATTAATTAAATAAAAATAAGTGCAACAGTTCATATGCTCTCCGTTAAACTGGGTCACCTCAGAAGCATAAAATGAGCCTCAACATCAGCAGCCCTGTGACGTTTAGTGTATCTGCTTGAGCTTATATAACCTTGCTGTGGATATGCATCATATATCTGTGATCCTCATTTGTGCACATGCCCTCATCAGCCAGGCTGCTTCAGTTGTCACTGCACAGTTTGTTCCCTAAGGTTGGCCGCCATCTGCCACTGCTGCACATGACTAGCTGGTGACCTATAGCCAATGATAAGAATAGCCATGGTGTAGTGTGCAGCTGCAAGATGAAGCCTAACGTCAACTGACATCCTGCTCTCTCGCACAGTATTGTTGTTTGTCCGTGATGAAGCTGTGCTCCCAAAGCAAACATCTTTTGTCTTGTTTTAGATCTCCAAGAAATTAGTTTAGTGGAAAGTCATAGAGCACAGTAATCTTAAAGGGTTACATTTTTTATAAGGGCCACTTGTATTGTCAGTGGTGTTTTTTTATGCCAAACTAACTGTCATAATCCTAATTTTTGAACATGACCCTCTGACCCATTTAATTAAACTTGTAGGTGTAGAAGCCATTTTCAATCAGGAATTCCTACATTTCACAAATAATTACAAAGAAACGGCAAGTAACACAAATTAAAGAATGAAATAATGTTTTCTTGTAAAATATATAATCTAATAATTTTTTTTTCTACTTAGTTAAAAAAAAAAACAATGCACTCTCTTCACTTGTGAAATGAGAAACAGGATTGCATTGCATTGCAGCAGGTTTTCTATCAGACCCCCATCCTTCAATAATAGCCTCTTTGCACTCTTTAAGTAATATTTTTTTAACATTAATTAATGTATTACCACACAAACAAGCTCACAATAGGCATTATTTTTTTTACAGCATTCATTAATCTTTGTTAGTTTGATTAATGTATTAGCTAACACAATAAGCATTATATTTTACAGCATTCATTAATCTTTGTTAGTTCATAAAATCCAATTGTTTCTTGTTTGTTCATGTAAGTTCACAGTGCATAAACTTTTAATGCATGTTGAAATTCACACATTTAAACAAAATCATGGTTTTTGAATAGATGGACATGGCATGTGAAAATGACAGATTCCATAGTGATGTTTTTACAGACACCCAGTATCAGTTAGACATCGATACAGTCCAGTCAGACTGACAGTGTTGTGAAGACAAAATGTTAACATGTTTCACCAGTAAAGTTCTCTTGTAGTTACTTTTGCATTATTTATTGTGAAGTACAGCAAGATAAACACAACTACAAACTTTCACTGCAGTTGACGGGATGTTTAATGCTCAGGTGGGAGAACATAAAATGAGGAAGTGCTTGTGTGAACATACCGATAATGTTCTTAACACTTCAGTGGTTTTCCATGATATCTGTATGACCTTCAAAAGTGCAGGGTTTCCAGGACACCACGATATCCAGCTTCACTGTGCTTGTGTGTAAAATGTGTCTTTTATCTTCTTGCAGCTGGAAGGTGAAGAGGAGCAGAAGCAGTTTGAAGAAGGGAAAGCACGCTACCTGCAGAAAAAGGCAAAGAGACTCGCAGATAAGGAGTGTCAACAATGACTTTTACCATGCAAACACCATATTGTGTTGCAGAAGAAAATTCTTGAATAACAGAGCCTCAATGGACAACATACTGTATTAAGAACCTCTGCTTTATCCTACATGTAGCTCACTGAATAGAAAGAAAAATATATAGGTTTAATTGACTCGTCTGAGTTTACCAAAGCACTTTGTGTGTATATGTATCTCAAGTGAAACAAAAAAGGAAAATATATATTTATGTTTTATTGTAACGACTTGTTTGTGAAATGTGCAGAACTGTATTATGCACTAATAAAAGTCTGCTAATGCAGCTACAACTGGTTTGCAGTGACATATCTGTTCAGTGTACCATAATCTACAGAATGGTACAACCTAATCGCTTTTGTGACAGACAGACTGATAGATAAGCAGACAGACATCTGTGCACCAGTTCACTATCAGTGTTGGGAAGGTTACTTTGGAAATGTAATCGGTTACAGATTACAAGTTACTCTGTTTAAAATGTAATAAGTAGTGTAACTTTTCAGTTACTTTATTAAAGTAATGTAACTGATTACATTTGATTACTTTTCTAAATTTCTAATGTTTTCAACTGTTAATAATTTTCAAACATGTAAACCAGGTAGGGTTAACCTTACAGTAGTAAGATTATAATATTTAAATTTTAAAGGGGACATCGGATGCAAAATTCACTTTTACATGGTGTTTGCATATGAATGTGTCTTAGCAGTGTGTGAACACAACTACCCTACAATGATAAAAATCCCCAAAAAATCCAAACAGTCTCAAGCTGTTTTGATTTTCTGAGCAGTATGACCTCAGGCCCCACCCACGACCGCTGACATACTGTCCCGTATTTGCATATCTCCGCCCTCAGCCAGTTGTATGCTGCCTGTCATTTTCTCCGCGCTCGGGCAACTGTAGCGACAACAGTCTTTCTAAGCAATGCAGGTGTTTTGTAGTTGGATGTAGAAGAACATCCCGACAGCAGAGCCACTGAGGACACAGTGGATTAGTTCTGTTTTTGATGGTAATGCACCACCGAATACACTTAAATTCCACACGTTGGTGGGCGGAGTTGGTGTAAATAGCCACTGCCAACAAGGCGGCCTATTTGCACTTAGTGTAAATAGACACTGCGATTTAGGAATTTCAGTTTATTTATCAAGGGTAGCTCAGTAAAGAAACTTAAACAGTCTTTCATTTGACTTTTCAAAATGCTGATTACAGATATAGTTTGTTTTTTCTTTAATATGACACATGATGCTATCATTGTTAAAAAAAAAAACCTATTAAAGTTTTATTTTAAGGTGATGTTGTTACAATGTAATTAGTAATTAAGTAAGTAATATTACTGAGTAATATTAAGTAACTACATGTACTTACTATAGGGTTAAGGTTAGGGGTTTGGTTTGGGGTTAATTTCTTTTAAGTATGCTTTTAAATATCTACTGTTATTACTATAGAATGAATGAAATGAATGAATGAATGAATGATGCATTTATATAGCGCTTTACTGTGTATTGTTGTACACCCAAAGCGCTTTACAATCATGTGGGGGGGTCTCTCCTCAACCACCACCAGTGTGCAGCATCCACTTGGATTTAGTATATAGAACATACTACAGTGCTCAAACTGGAGTTAGGCTGATATAAAAGTAAACCGCAACTGATTATTGATAGCAAATAAAGAATGTTCACGCTACATAAAACATGTAATGTACAAACAATGTTAAATCTAAATTTTGTAGGCTAAATGGTAAATGTGACCCTGGAGCACAAAACCAGTCATAAGGGTCAATTTTTTGAAATTGAGATTTATACATCATCTGAGAGCTGAATAAATAAGCTTTCATTGATGTATGGTTTGTTAGGATCGGACAATATTTGGCCGAGATACAACTATTTGAAAATCTGAAATCTGAGAGTGCAAAAAAATCTAAATACTGAGAAAATCGCCTTTAAAGTTGTCCAAATTAAGTTCTTAGCAATGCATATTACTAATCAAAAATTAAGTTTTGATATATTTACAGTAGGAAATTTACAAAATATCTTCATGGAACATGATCTTTACTTATCCTAATGATTTTTGTCATAAAAGAAAAATTGATCATTTTGACCCATACAATGTTTTTTTTGGCTATTGCTACAAATATACCCCAGCGACTTAAGACTGGTTTTGTGCTCCAGGGTCACAAATGTCCTTTATCACGGCCTCTTGTGTTCTGCCATAAGCTAATGATTTACTGCTGTAAATGTGGAGGGGGCATCTTCTGTCATTAATGGAATGTACTCCATAGAATAGTTCGAAATAGTTCTGCAAGCAACCAAAGTAAACAACTAGAACTTATCCATATAAAAAATGGAAGCCTGTTACCATAATTTGTACAGTATATCTAGTCATGCCAAATTTAGTCCAAAGTAGGGAAAGTGGTGTTTATACTGGGTTGAACTCTGTTCTCATGGGAGTATATGGAAAGACATAGGGATGAACAAGGAATTTATTTTAGCTGGGAAACTGCACCATGTGACAGATGGTAGTGAGTGACATTATTGAAATTTTCTGTAATGTCTTATTTTAAGACAATGGAATGGGAGTACTATTGATGTATTGTTTAATACATTTTTAGTGTTAATCAATGATTTGTTTGATTAGAGAAAGGCTCGGTCATTAAAAGCTTCTAATACATGCTTGCCTAACAGAATGATTCAGGATGATTTTAAATTGGTAATTGGTTTAAATTGGTAAGCTTCCCTCTGTTCTTGTTAGTTTGCAGTTTTGCTGATGTTACAAATGTAAAGCTTTTATTCACAAAATTAAAATGATCCTATCAAAAATTACAAAAACTGATAAAGGCAACAAAATGTGAGTGGTACTTGCCATGGCTAATATTTACAGCAATATGCCAGTGTGTTGCGAACGTATTTTAAAGTGACGTGACATGTGGCCAAGTGTGGTGACCCATACTCGGAATTAGTGCTCTGCATTTATCCCATCCAAAGTGCACACACACAGCAGTGAACACAGACACACACCGTGAACACACACCCAGAGCAGTGAATATTTTGAATATTTGTAGTGTATGTTACTACTTTAGGTATTGAGATGAATGAAATACGTTGTGTGATGTGATGTCAGACAAAGATCATTTAATGCTACTAAATCACAGACATCATTTTAGTTCAGTGTATAGACTAGGCCATATCCATCTGTTCTTGTTTTTTGAGAGATGTGCCAAAGATGCCAGCATTAGAGAGGGAAGGAGTCATGCTGGGTTTCTCAGCGTGTAGATAAGCAGGTAGGAGTGCTGCTGTCTGCTCTGACGCTGAAGTTCTGGAGATGTCCCCAGCGCTATGAAGCAGAGCAGAAGAGGAGCGGCTGTGCCTGAGGCCGGGGTGAATGAGTAGGCTGGATGTTTGCGGTCATGTTTTACTTCCAGGTCACCTGGCTCAATGCAGAAAGAGGGAGGCATTGTAATCATTTCCTGTTATTCCTTATATATTACTGCTTCTCTCGCTATTGATATTCAGTGCAATGCAGACTCCTGCCTTTTATTTCCCTGGAATCAAATGAATATTTCATGTGTTGTAAGAAACAGCTTCTTTATATAAAAGCTGTGCAGCTGAACTAGAATCAAGCTGTGTAGAAAATACTAATGTTTTCAAATGGGAGTCAGGCTAATATAGCTAAAGTAAAACTGCAAATGAGTCTTGGTTTGCTCACTCATATAAAATGTACAAATCCTGTTAATCTGGGGCCAATTCTGTAAATGGTAAGTGTCCTTTATCACGGCCTGTGTTCTGCCATAAGCTAATGATTTAAAATGTAGAGTGTGTGTCTTGAGTCATTAATGAATCTGTTCTATTAACAGGATAGTTCAAGCAACCCAAGTTAACAGCTACGACGTATTTATATAAAAATGAAATGTCTGATGATGCAATACTGAATTCTAATTTATATAATGTAATATGTAATGTGCATTGTAATTACATCTGTTTACACGAATGATACAACTGATACATGCCCTGCAGAATGTTATAAGGGGGACAGGTATAGTGACTCGCACTGCTATGTACAATACCATGTGTTTATGCAAAAGTATGTGCTGTATTTTCAATTCAAAATGATTTCCTCCATGCGATTCCTGGGGAAGAAGGCTATTATGTAATGAATGTGCAGTCAGGCTTCAAGAGATGTTTGATTCCATAGTACAGCGTCCAATTCTTACACACTGTAGCCCAGGTCAACACTCTGGCAAAGCATCAAAAGCTTCCATTTCAAAGCAATATCTTTCCACATCCTTGTAATCCTTACAACTTTCTTAACAAATAAAGTATTATATTTTCACAATGATCATATTTGCATTAAGAGCATTACAATAGGTTGGGTTCTTTTTAAATCAAATCCCTAATAAAGGCAATTTGATGGAAGAAAGAAAAAAATTGCCACAGATGGAAACAAAAGAAAATGCCATAATCATTAAGCACATTAAGGCAAGGTACACTTAAAATCACATATCCATAAAAACTGTTGACATTTTTTCAGAACATGACAGAGAAACATGGAGTATTTTTTGACTATATGTACTGCTGTGATTGACTGGCCATCTGTCCAAGGTGTTTCCCTGCCTATGGCCTGAGATGAAAGGCTCCAACATCCCGACCCTACATATGACAGCGGTTTGGAGAATGAATAGATGCTTTTTATTTTATTAAGAGATGATGTATTTGCATGTATTTCCTTAATGACTGGGTCTAATTATGGTAAGCATTTTTTTTTTTTTTTGGCCATGGTTGATCCATTGAAGTGGACTACTATAGCAGTGGGCGCTATAGTAGCCTTAAAGGAAGGTCTTTTCATACATTAAGCAACTCACGAAGAAGGAAATCTTCCCAAAGCGTGTTATGTAATTGTGTGATAATGTCAATGAAATAAGAAAGACAACATGATGGCCACGGTTCGCTGTTCTCACAGGAGTAATGTAGGCTAGTTCATTATTTTACGGCTCTCTTGTTTGTGATTGGTCATTGGGGGCATTCGCATATGCAGGGGGAGATTGGTTGATTGATTGATTGATGTTTGTATGTATGTATGTATGTATGTATGTATGTATGTTTGTGTGTGTAATTATTTATTGATTTAGTTAGATATTTAGTTAATATAATGATGATGCTATAAGTGTAGGCCATAATTAACAATTGTACCACACGATTCTTCTCACATAATAAAATAATTTTTCCAAAATTAATTTATATTTATTTATTTGCTATAGTCGAATCAGCCTTTAGTGTCACTAGCATGTGTTGGTTTTACTGATATTTATTTTCCAAAAAAACACTAAAAACATCAGTGACAGGTGAAAATAACCATTCCACAAAAAAAAAAAAGAATAATAAAATAAAAATACATAATTAAAAATACAGTTTTTTTGTTAAGCAGCATAAAGGCAATATAAAGCCAATTATAATACATATAATATATATACATAAAAATGAATTTAATGTAACCTGGGCGAGTTTTACCAAATTAAACTTCTTAAAAAGTTGACTCATTGATGTCCAGAAACCGTGTATGCGCTAAAAGTACAGATTTTCGAACCTTATCTGGTCACAGTCACAGTGAGAGAGAGAGAGAGAGAGAGAGAGAGAGAGAGAGAGAGAGAGAGAGA
>NW_015539980.1:858393-859338 GCF_001515605.1 Sinocyclocheilus anshuiensis
AGAGACAGAGAGAGAGAGAGAGACAGAGAGAGAGAGAGAGACAGAGAGAGAGAGAGAGACAGAGAGAGAGAGGGAGAGAGAGAGAGAGAGAGAGAGACAGAGAGAATTGAATTTGAAACAGAACTTTATTTCACAGCCATCTTTACAAGCAATTTACCAAATCTAACAACTACACAATACACACCCTATTATTTTACAAGGCAAACATTAAATCATTTTCAGGAATCATACAAAGAACTCCATTACAACACCAAATATTTTCAAAGGTAAACAAATCATTCATCTCTTTATAAAATGTATAATCAATTAATATTCTAGATTTTACCAGTGTTAAAAATACCTCAGTAATGTTTTGACAAGGTTTTTGATCAATTTTATTCCTTCTACTTACATATATTGCCATTTTTGCCTGACCAATTATAAAATTCAGCAGCTGACAGATATATTTCTTTCTTTGACTGTATTTAAAACCTAAAATAAAAATCTCTTCAGAAAAAGACTCATTAAAACCACGAAAAAGTGCTTTTACAACATCAAAGAAAGGTACTAATCTAGAACACTGCACAAATGCATGAAAAAAAATGTTATCTTTGAAAACAAAAAGGACAATCATCCTTGACTTCTTCATTCAAAACAGAGACAAAAGAATTAACAGCTAAAATCCCATGCATTATTCCCCATTGCAAGTCCCCAACTTTTTTTGATAATGGTGGTTTATATATAACTCTCCATTCTGGTTTTACATTTTCATTTAAACCAAAGAAAGATCTCCACGGTGTATCTGATTTCTTAGCAAGATGACTCTTGTTAAAAACTATCACACAAACTCTATACAATAGATTTCCTTTGGTAGATAATAAATCCAACCACTTCAAGTTCCACATTTAAAAAAAACAACATTTAAATCCATCCAACTTTGGTGTAAGCATTAGACAAGGGAAAAAA
>NW_015539980.1:859714-878757 GCF_001515605.1 Sinocyclocheilus anshuiensis
ATCTTTTTTATTGGTGAAATCAATTTTCCATATCGTGATAGAGCTGTTGTTTATTATCTCGTCACTGAGAAAGGGGGGAACATTAGATAATGTGACTCTTTTCGAAGGCAACGAGAGGGGAAGCACAGAAACAAACTCACCATCAATCACAATTCCCTTCTCAACTACTTCATTCACCTTTTCAACGCTATTTAGAAAAATCACTGTAGCGTGATTCATCCTAGATGCTGATAAAATACATCCATGTCCTACAACCTCACCAATCGCCAGGCAGATCTCCTCTATACTCGCCGCCAACGCCACCTTAACCGCATGGCGCCGCGTGAGTGTAGACAAAACCCGAGTAGCCGGGGCCGTCATGCTTACTCCGGTAAGCAACCGGTAGCACACGGCCCAAAACTATAAAAAATAACACTAACAACAAAAATCACAAAAGAAGAAAAAGACGACAGAAATTACTCACTCACCACGCACACGCTCACAGCACTCAGTCCACTCGCGCTCAACACCCTCACCGGAAACGAGAGAGAGAGAGAGAGAGAGAGAGAGAGAGATGTTCTCCCACCGGTCTCACCCCTTTATATTTTTGTTAGGCTAATCAGAGAGAGAGAGAGAGAGAGAGAGAGAGATCTGATCCCAGCCTCCCATCATCTGATGCTCATTCATCCTCCTCTTCCTCGAGCAAGACCTCAATGAGACGCCGCGATAACGGACTTCATCGCTCTCCTCCATGATTTCATCTTCTGTTCACCTCTGGATGCGTAAATGGTGGTCTTTCTTCAACGGTTACTGCCACATTTAGCCATATTGTTTCCGTTTCTGAAGCGCTGTTCTCGTGTTTGGAATTAAATAGCGCACAAACCGAAACTGAGGAAATAAAGATTGACAATGAAGCAATACATTTGAATCTGGAGATATCGACGGATATCTACAAAAAGGTGGGTTAGTAGGATAACATTTCCTTTCGCAAACCACTTAAACAGTCGATATAATATGTGCGTAAATGTCTGTTTGTGATTTTTATGATGCATTTTTTGAGCGTAACACGCTCGTGCATTTTGATTTAATGCACAAGGTTGAAAGACTGCTTTAATGGATGTGTTAAAAACATTTAACGCGATTTCGTTCTTTCGATAGCCTGTAAGAAGCTGGTAGGAGCAAATGTGAGTTGAAGAGAGAAGATATAACTGAGGCTTCATTTAATTAATACAGTTCAACGTTATCCCATGTGACATATCGCCCACAGAGCTCACATTACGAACAACATCATAGACTATACTGAACACCTACGACTGCAGTCAACTGTTCATTACTGCAAATGCCGTTCATTAAACTGCTTCATTGCATTTTAACGATCGGTGACGAACTCTCGTTTCTACTACAGGGTACAAAAACACAAACACGTTATGTGCCACTCAAATAATTAACAGTTTGCAATTAAGACGTCTCAATGGCATTAGGATAATAAACGTCTAGTGTACGCATATTGACATCAGCTCCCTCCTTCAGCTGACTGTAAATGGATGTGTTTAGCCATCATCTGCGTGACAGTCAGCACTGAAAAAAACAACGTGTAAGATTTACTTAATTTTTATTTTGTAAGTTTGTGCACATCAATTTTAAGTAAAATTTAAGTATTGATTCTAGTAAAATCTACTTAACTAAGTTAGGTAAAATTAGCAAAGGAAATACGTGAATTTAACATGGCCAGTTAGAGTTTGATGAGCAATTTCTACTTAATGATTTTAAGTTAAATCTGCAATACTCAAGTACATTCCCCTCAGTTATGGTTTATAAAATGTACTCAAACAACTTAGCACTGGAAAACAACCATGCTATTAAAGCATGTTCACTTGCAAACATGTAAGTAAGCAAGTAGACAACTGGTTATCCTTTGAAGATAATATGTCCCCTCAGTATAATTATTACCCAAATGAACACAGACCTCAATACTCATGACGGTAACAATCAGTGGATAGTGTTTGGGATAGGGTCATTTTGATTAGAAAATTAACTCCAGATATCACAAAACAGTAAGTTACTAAACCTAACAACAAAATCAACCATAAAACAGTGTAAATACAACTTGCCTGCCACAATTAAAGTGTTAACTGTGATTTTTTATTTATTTTTTTCAGTTTAACACATTACAAATATTTGGTAACACTTTAGTATTTACAGGTGCATCTCAATAAATTAGAATGTCGTGGAAAAGTTCATTTATTTCAGTAATTCAACTCAAATTGTGAAACTCGTGTATTAAATAAATTCAATGCACACAGACTGAAGTAGTTTAAGTCTTTGGTTCTTTTAATTGTGATGATTTTGGCTCACATTTAACAAAAACCCACAAATTCACTATCTCAACAAATTAGAATACTTCATAAGACCAATAAAAAAAAAAACATTTTTAGTGAATTGTTGGCCTTCTGGAAAGTATGTTCATTTCCTGTACATGTACTCAATACTTGGTAGGGGCTCCTTTTGCGTCACACACGGTGGGCTAGAGTGAGAGGAGGCCGGCGGTCTTGAAAACGGCGCGGCCGGCGGATTCGACGAAGCGGCGGCGGCGGGCGGGCTTGCGGCAACCACATGTCACATGTGACGACCCCGGGCTGGACTCCGCTTCGTCCACAGTGAAAGCCGATCCGGCGATCAGAATGAGCCGTTTTAGGTAGGCGTGGCTGACTCTTAACTTTTATAAAGAATATCTCTTTGGATTTGAGACTTTAGTCTTTGCAACTTTACAGATCTTCTTTATGCACCAAGAGCTTGTAACACTCCAAAGAGAAAGGAAAAATTGAAAATCGCATTATATGACCCCTTTAAATACATGAAATTCCAATAGACTTGACAATGATGTGTATTTTAGTGTACCATAAATGTTTGTCAGTACATTGAGAAGTACATTTTAACCATATTTCAAAGACAATTTAAGTAATTATGAAAGATATACTGATGTCCTACTTAAGTGGGTCAAAACAGCACTCAAAATGTCAGCTAATTGCATTTAATATACAGTCAATTTAAATTATAATACATATTCATTTAATTGCAGTTAACATGCAATTAAGTGTACAAAAACATACATTCAGTTTGCACCTAAGTATATTTGCACAGTTTGCAATAAGTATATTGTTTCTGCAATAAGTACTCTTTTATGCTAAAGTGTACTTTTTCACAAGGACACTGAATTTAAGATACGTGATTTCTGACAATAAAACAAACTAGTGCAAAAAGCACACTGTGTCATGTGATGCCAATATCATGAGGATGTAACCTCAGCTGAATTAAGGAAGTATTGCTGGCAATTGAATGTTGCATATTTGGTTTACTTTTCGGTTCCCAGAAAAGTCTTGATTAAGCAGAGCAATATTAAAGGAATTCTGTTTCTGATGGAATATTGCTATTTTGAATGATGCAACTGTACAGCCTGTGCTCTGTATGTAGAAGATAGCTCAAGTCATCAAGTCTGATGAAATCAGAACTGGGAATATTTACTTTCGTTAATGCTTATTTATTATTTATTGATTATGTTACTGGTCTTAATTTAAGTCACATTTATAGAAAAACACAATGTGCCTAAACTAATAACATACAAACTGTTGTACTTTTCACATTTTTATCGAACATACGGAATAATCATTCACAGTGCAGGGTGGAGAAAATAAGTGAACCTCTGTGTTATGACTTTTCGAAAAGCTTATTGGAGTCAATCAGGAGATGAAACTGGATGTGTAGCATGCACCAATGCCCTGGCCTTTAAATAGAGGCAAAAAGAAAAAAGAAAAAAAATACGTTTTTTTCTGAGCCTTGACTTTAATCCAGTTGAGGCTTAAACTGTGGCATAACCTCAAGAGTGCTATCAAGCCAACCAAGGAATATTGATAAACTAAAATTTTCACACAATGACTGTGGGAAGTAATGGTCCAAACAGGTAGAAAGTTGTTTGGTGGAGGCTGTTGCTAAAGGAGGATCTGTAAATTCAAGGTTTCACTTATTTTCTCCACCCTGCACTTACTCAATGTATCAATAAAATGAAAAGTATGATGGTTTGTGTGTTATGATTTCAGACTCTTTATATAATTGTGACAGAAATTAAGATCAGACGACATTTTATGTGTAAGCAATAGAAAAATCCAGATTTGCAGAGATCCAGATTTTCCAACGGGTTCACAAACGTATTCTTAACACTTTATGTGGCTTGCAGTCTGGAGTTTAGCGAGCAGCATTACACTAAACTGAATGACTCACCAGCAATTCAACTTTCAACTGCCTTTTAACATTATAAGCAGTGCTTTACTGTTCCTCTGAAAGGAAATATGAAATAGAAAGGTCGCTGAGAGAGTGTTCAAACAACAGTATAAACACTTTAGGCTGTGCAGAATAGTTTCTTGCAAATGAATGTACTAAACTCTCCCACAATATCTGTTATAGAGCGAAGCATGTGTGTGAGTAAGTGATGCCTGGTGTACCCTCGGCTCTGCTCACAGGCCTGCTCATTGTCAGACATTCTCTCTTTAATTATGTTTTGGAAACTTGTTCAACACAGCAATTATGTGTGAAGTGTTTCCACTGCAGACCATTTATACTGCAGCAGAATTGTTCTGTTGCTCCTTTACAAACAAGATCAGTATGACATGCCATTGTCGGCATAAAGTCTCCTGTCTAATGAGCATATAATAATGGAAACAATAATAAAAAGTGCAAATGCATTGTGCCTATAGTTTAACAGCAAACAGCATTCTTGTGTCACATGACCCACCTAGTTTAAGATATGCATCTGCAAAATGAGAGTTGTGTTTCTTCACTATATAAAGCCAACATTCCAGGAGACAAGTCATTATAATACTTTGGTGCATTTCAGTCCATTTTGGAGCTTGGTGGTTTGAATAACCATCCATTTTACTCTAAGACATGTTTCATGTCCTTTTATGTTTTAATAATGAGTGTCAGTTTTTTTATTATATTTAAGTGAAGAATTCCTTGCAACTGAAATAGCCACAAATACTAACATGAGTGTCACAATCTTGGAAAACTGCGCTTTATGAAAAAAACAAAGAGATCCTGCTAATCAGCACATTTCTCTCAGCTCAGTGTAGATGTACAGTAAGTCAGCATTACTGTACATCTCTCTTTTCACAGAAATATAAACATATGGAAATTATGCTTGGTCATTCAGATCAGTCCTGGCAGTAAATTCATTGAAAACAACTGTCATGTTTTAAATATGTATGTATATAGAAAACCAATAAACAGTATACAAACACTTCTAGAGCTAACCCAATGCGGTTGCTTGGATTTCATGAATGCAAGTGTGTTTTACTCGATAGTACACTCGATAATCATTTTGCTGCTTACTCAGTTTACTTTATAAAAATATCTTTGCATCACAGTCCTTGAATATTTGTCAGATCAATTTCATTGCATGCAGTCAATTTAGCATTGTAAATTATAAGTTCAATGATCTGTTGATCTGTCGTTTTGTGTTGAAACTAATAATAACTAACTAATAACTAATAATTTTGGATTTATTTATTTAGAGAAATAACATACAGCGCAAAAAAAGAAGAACCACATATCTTCTTTTGTGCTCTGCAGAAGAATGAAGGTTATACATATGTGACCCTGGACAACAAAACCAGTCATAAGGGTCAATTTTTTGAAATTGAGATTTATACATTCATGCTTTCCGTTGATGTATGGTTTGTTAGGATAGGACAATATTTGGCCGAGATACAACTGTTTGAAAATCTGTAATCTGAGGGTGCAAAAAAATCTAAATATTGAGAAAATCGCCTTTAAAGGGGTCATATGATGCTGCTAAAAAGAACATTATTTTGTGTATTTGCCCCAGCGACTTAAGACTGGTTTTGTGGTCTAGGGTCACATATTTGGAACAACATGATGTAACCATTTTGTAAATGATGACAAAAGATTCATGAATTTACATCAACTTAGCATGCAACAATGATTTTTGGTATTTGTATTTCACAAAATTCAGCATAAAATGAATACAAAACCTTGAATACTGAAAGAGCCGCAATAATGTTCTGTGTGTTTGGTTGGATTGTTTTTTTAATTAGGTGCAAGTGTATGTCAGGACACACTGAAGTTACCCACTCCCGGTCATTCCTTCTGGTTATAGCGGTCAATTATTAAACATCAGATACATTTTGAATGAAGGACATGCAGCACAGTCCTCAGTCACTTTAATGTCTTAATCAGCAAACAGCTGGAATTAATTTTTCCTAAAAACACTGTCAAAAGCTAGCATGAAGTATTAACAAAAACTGCAACTGCTATTCGTTTCTAAGTGCATTGAACTTTGATAAAGTTTTTTTTTTTTTTAGCCAAGTCATTCTGGAGGATTTCTTTCTTTGATGGAAAGCGTTCTTATAGAGCTCTTATTGAAACTGTTGATTGCATATATTGGTATCTTGTTAAATCTGAGCTCAATGAGTTTAGGTCTTTTTTCTAAAACTGAAGAAAAAAACATTCTCAGCGGTCTTTTTCTCAGAGGAAATGTCTGAGAAATACAGGTGCATCTCAATAAATTAGAATGTCGTGGAAGAGTTCATTTCAGTAATTCAACTCAAATTGTGAGAGATGCAAGAGAATGTCTCCTTTGCTGTCCATTCAGTCTTATGGCTGTTTAGGAGAAACTATATACAGACTCCATCTTAGCATCTGCACTGTTGATAAATCTCATCTTGAATTCCCCTTCGACAGCAATGAATTCTTCCATCGTAACCTCACATGTAGGGTGACGCTGTGTGGTCTCTTTTGGATAGTTGACTCATGCACTTTGACATTGACTGAGGCAAGATGTGCATCTAAGTCTTGTTGTTATCCTAGGCTTCTTAGAGTTGTGTTACAACATCTTTATGCTCATGGGCAAAATTTTGTGGTCCTGGATAGATTGCCAGTGGTTTAAAATGTTCTTCATTTTTTTGATGCTTTCAAACAATGGTGTGATTCATGGAAATGGTTTTAAAACGCACAATGATGGATGTAAGAAACCTTTCATCTCACACTTTTTTTTAAATGTTTTTATGTTTTTCTCTGAATGGTATTTGGTAGACCTGATCAAAACTTTAGGCATTGTAAGTCATAATAAAGGTATGCTTTTTGAGCACAATGGAATTTTATTATAGACATATTGAAGTCATCCTGTTAACTGGAACTGGGTGTAAAAAAACTTTGTAAAACCTAGCTAAATAATTTTTACCTAGATTTTTACTGTGTGAAAACTAGGTTCCTCTGATTGAAAAAGAAATGAAACATTGAGCTATTTTTAATTCAATCCGAGTCCACAGATGCCCAACGTTCTGCTATGTGTTACACACCAATCTAAGAAATGGTCTACAGTAGCAAGCCTTCAATGACAAAAACTTGAAAAAGACACAAAACAGCATTTGGCTTACCATATATACCCTTCACAATAAATAAACTTTGGCATGATATTGGTTTTGTCTGGTGTCTTTGGCAAAAACAAACAGCAAAAAATCTGCTCAGATGTTAATGCTCTCTGCTTCTGTTTTAACACAGACACAGACACACACACACACAGGTGCTTATCAGATTTGTTTGAAAGGACAAGTCTGTGAATAACACAAGTGCTATGTTATCCTATTTTATTATCTTATTTAAATGTAGGGTCTATTCATGAGAATCTGACAGTGTGATTGACTCTTATTCTGGCTTGGTTTTCTGTAATTTGCATATCAATTCTTGTGGTGTCTTGCAATTTGAAACAGATGATTGCAGGATAAATGAGATCATATGTTAATTTTATTATCTCACTACATGAAAGGGGTGGTCGTTGTTTCTTTATATCTTTATTGCTCTTTTGTATACCACAATGCATAGCAAGGTTTTTGTTTTGGAGATTTGTAAATGACATAACTCCACCACATAACAATGATAAATATTTGGCACATGTCAGAGATGTGATAAGGTGAATATTGGCCATTCTTCAGTGGAGCAGGCAAACTAAGTTTGCATGCAACCCTGTGCAATTTAAGTTTAAGGTGATGTTTTTGTTATAATTTACAACAGTTTTAGTCTGTAATGAAATGATTGAATGTATGTAGAATAAAACAGCTTTTATTAGACCACTGATATGACTGGAATCTTCTTCACTTCCTGTTTTTGGAGATCCACCTTCCAACAAAATTCAGCTCAAACCCTAATCGAATACACCAGAATTAATTAATAATTAATTTTAGTGTAAAATTACAGTATATTCCAGGTTACTTTCACAGTAAGTTCACAGTGGGACTTCTCCTGATCTAACTGTACTCTCAAAAATTGCTTGTAAACACAGCATCATACTGTGTTTTTACAGTGCATTTGTACTATGAAAGCACCCAGTATGCAGTGCAGCATGAATATATCATGCTGTAGTTTTTTATTTTTTATTTTTATTCTTGTTGTTTTTAATTAAACTTATTATAAAGCTTATGTCATATTCTAGCTTATGATCATTTTGGCAAGTGTTTTTTTGTCACACTTCTGACACGACTAGATCAGAAATTTAAATATGAATATAGAATGAATATACAGCATGCATTGATTTCACAGTGCATTTCTGAGTACAGTAATTTATTGTATAATAATACTCTTTAATCCTGTAAATTCCTGGCAGTTTTTTTACAGTGTGGGCTTCTTAGGGTGTCTTACAACATCTTCATGTCTATGCTCTTGGGCAAACTTCAGTGGTCCTGAATAGATTGCCAGTGGTTTGAAATGTTCGTCATTTGCTGCTGATTTCAAACAGTGCTGTGATTCACTACAAATTGCTTGGAAATTATTTTGAACCGTTGCCACTCCCATAGACATCAGAAACATTTAATCAAAGAGTATTTTTTTATTTACCTAATGAAGCACACCCTTAATGTATTTTTATTTATTTGTTTGTTTGATTGATTGATTGCCCGATCTGCATGAATTTGGTAGACCTGATCCTAATTTTAGTGTAAGTAATAAAAAAAGGTAATAATAAAGGTCTAATTTTTATGCACAAAGCAATCTTATATAGACATACTGAAGTCGGGTATCCTATTACAGTTTTTTTTTTAACTGCTCATACACGTTTTCAGAACTTTGCCTCTTTTTTTCAAAACTTTACACAAATCCAAGAATTGCACACACAAAATGCAAGATGCCTCACATCTCTTGCAAAATGAAGCACTGCATTCAAAAGATCACAAACACATCTCAAAAGCAAACATTTGCAAACACCTTTGCCATAATCTGTTCGATTTTTTGTGTGTTATATAGAGAATTGTGTGTTGTGTTTTGCAAAAAATGTTTTATGAAATTGAAAACTGAAAAAAACTCAGTCAAAGGCCGAGAATTAGTGTATGGTAAGTAAAGATTTTGTGTGTAAGCAGTTGAAAAAAAAAACTGTAATCGGGGCTAGGTGATATATTACATAGTCAATATGTTCATGATGTTTGCAATAGTTTGAAATATTGTGAATAGTATCCAAGCTATCATTTTAAACCGCAGTTGCAAATGTGGCATTAGAGTTGGTAAATAGTGGCCATGCTTCAATGGAGCAGGAGATCTACCTTCTACCAGCTCAAAGCCTAATCAAATACACCTGAACTGGCTAATTAAGATTTTCAGGAACTCCTGATCATTACAAAGATGTGTGTTAGAAGAAAGGTTGGAACTGCACTGCAGGATGCTAGGTCTCTAGGAACAGGATTTGGCTTACCAATGCACACCATTTACACATATTTGTCAGAAATACTATTTAATGAAGTTTAAGGACTAAGCCCATCTAATCTTATAATAAACCATCAAAGCATAAAAGCAGCTGCTTACTTTACTCTGGTGTTAGTTGATCTGGCTTCCCGCCACCTTCCCAACTCCACCTCATTATCGGGATGGCAACTTCGGCCCTGGAGGGCCACTGTCCTGCAGAGATTATTAGTGCCATTCCTAATCAAACACACCTGCCTGCAATTTTCATGTAATCATGAAGAGTTTGTTTGTTTTTTTTAGGTGTGTTTGATTAGGGATGGAGCTAAGAGTTTAGGGACAGTGTCCCTCCATTGGCCCTCATCCCCATGTAGCAGACATATAGGGGGATTATTAGAGCTTGAGTTGTGTCTCCTCCTTGAGCCATTGTGGAAAGCATGCCAAACTAACTTTTATGATTTTATGGTGATGTAAACCAACTTCTTTATGTATAAAACATGGCTCATACAATTGTCACTGCCCCAAGTGCATAAAGTTGAAAAACTCGGTCCCACTTTCTATTAGGTGGAGTTAACTACTATGTACTTACATCAAAAAAATAATGTACTTATTGTTTTCATATTGTTTTGCAAAAAACTTTTGCTGCTATTGAGGCGGGATGCAGGTAAGATTAAGGACAGATTTGGTGGTATGGGTAGGTTAAGGGTGGGTTAAGGTGTAAGGGATGGGTCAACAGAGTAATTATAACTATAATTAATTACAGATGTAATTACATGCAGGTACTTTTTTTTTATTTAAGTACAATGTAAAAACAAGTATGTACACAATAAGTGCATTGTATGAAATTATTATTTTAAATGTAAGTTCATAGTAGTTAAAGCCACCTAATATAAAGCGGGACCAAAAGCTATTTTGTCAGTATTCAGAATGCTGTGTTTTATTTGAGTTCATTCTGAGAGTATGTCTCTCTAAACTGATGATCTGAATCAGGTGTGTTAGATAAGAGAGACATACAAAATGTGCAGAGCGGTGGGGTGCCAGGATTGAGAACCACTGGGTTACTGAAATACAAATGGCAATCCAGCCCAGCAACCTGTATATGAAGGAATTGAAAAAGCCGTAAATAACTGGAAAAATCATGGAATTCCAGTGGACAGTAGGTGTAGGAAGTGTAGGATTTAATATCAGTATTCTAGCCACTCTATAGGCGCTTTCGCACCGGAGGAACTTTTTCATAGAACTATTAGCAGAAGTTTCCGCTTTTTGGCATGTTCGCACCACAGGAACTAGGAACGTATTTAGTTCTAGGAACTCCATTTGGGGGAATTAAATTAGCAATTACCAGTGACGTAAGTGTACACTGATTGGCCAAACACATACGAAACACCGGCTACCTGCCATTTTTAAAAAGCCATGTAAAAATATTTACTCCATGAACGTGGAAAAGCTATAATAATGGCATTTACCTGTTGTCTGCAGCGTTGTGTTCTTTTCTCAGCCTCAATGATTTACAAGATGTCATAGGAGATTTAGTCAGATTTTCATGCTCTTTCAATCGCGTTAACTGTACGTTTACATTCCATCTCTGTTATCATGAAACCCATGAAACAAAACAAAAACAGCTCCGAACGTGGCGTCCTCCATTCACTGGTTGTTGATATTTGTAAATGCCGTGAATAAAGACGTCGCTGTCGGCCGCTTCAGAGTTCCTGCTGCTGGTGCGAACTGCAAATGCTACCAGGAAAACGTCCCCAGGGAGAAATTGGTTCTCTAGGAACCACTCTGCTGGCGAGTTCCTAGAACTACAAGCACTTTATGTCTTCCAATGTCTCTTCTTGTCGTATCTGTCTTTTCAAGATCTGTCATTTCCTTTCTGTTTCAGGATTATTACGGCAATGGACTGGCTCTCAGTGCGTGTGCTCCTCTTCTGCCCGAGTCCACTGCCCCCTCACGCTGCTGTGCCCCTCGCCCCGTCCTCTCAGCACATCCGGAGGAAGGACTGCCCGTCCCTGTAGGAATGCCTGTTCGGGCCTGGCACCTGCCTCTGCCTGCACCTTTTGCCATTCCACCCCCCTCCAGCTCTCACAGGCTGCTCCATCATGAACGATGAGGTCATCAGCACTAACGCACTGGCCTGGCTGGTCTGCTCGGGAGTGTCCATCCTGGCCAACACCTGGGGAATCCTGAGCGTGAGCGCCAAGCAGAAGAAGTGGAAGCCTCTGGAATTCCTCATCTGTACCCTGGCTGGCACGCACATCCTCAACATGGGTATCCCTATCACCATGTATTGCGTCATTCAGCTGCGGCGACAGCACTCCAACTATGAGTGGAACGAAGGACTCTGCAAGGTGTTTGTCTCCACCTTCTACACCCTTACACTGGTCACCTGCTTCTCCGTCACCTCCCTGTCCTACCACCGCATGTGGATGGTCCGCTGGCCTGTCAACTATAGGTAAGCCAAAAAGACTTTTTTTTTCTTAAAGTGGGAAATTATTTGCTTTTAATGCTTACTCATTTACACATAAATGCTGTTTGAAGTTTTCAAATAGGTCAGCAAATGCATACCTAGTAAACAGTATAAAACCTGCATCTCCATAACTGAGGTCGATGCAATACGCATCTCAATGCATAGCCAACATTACGATACATTAAAGATACATATGAAGCAGCTACTGGTGCAATACGATACGATTCACCCCTATTACAATGCAGTGCGATCCAATTTCAATTCGATCATAAATTAACTTAAGAGCCTTCTGACGCCTAACACCTCGGTCTCCGTAGTGTTGTGATACGTCATTTTCACGTAGCAGCACTTGAGAAACAGTTTAGAGAGGAGAAATCAATCTACGTATAAAATATTGGTCACAAAATAATAAATCATAAAAGTATAGTGCATCAACTAATAATTATATATAAATAAAACATTTTTTACAGAGCATCGGTATACAAAACAATGCATCGGTATACAAATGCCAACTTGTATCCAATGCACACTTTTTTAAATCGATGCATCACATCGTGAACTTTTATGCCAATGCACCGATGCGAATCGGTGAATCTTACCATACCTAGTATTTCACTTTCTTTCTTACGATGGTCAGTGGAGGAGACTGAATGTATATATATATATATATATATATATATATATGTATATCACCTGTTAGCTCTCGATCCCTGGGTGTCGAAGTTAAGGGAATACTCTGGAACGATTAATCAGGCTGGGTGTGACCTAGGAAGCTCAGCCCGTCTTAGTCTTGGGTTATTGTTAACTTCTATATGAGCATTGGTTGCTTATGGAAGTTTATACCTTTAGTCGTTCCACTACATTAGCATGGCAGACACAGTACGAGTGTAGTATCGTAAGGGAACGTACTCGAATACTAACGTAACCTCGGTTCCCTGAGATACAGGAACGAGTACTGCGTTGCTAGCCGTGCTATGTAGCTGCATTACTCAGTCGTCGCTTCAGTCGAAGTAACCTGAGAATCCTGTGACGAGCGCCCGCTTATATAGCCAGATGCCCGGTCCATTCTGGCGGGCTTTGGCAGACTTCATCGCCATAGGCTCCATCGAGTATGTTTTCATACATGAACATTCATGTTATCAGTTATCTTAAGTAACAGTTCTCAGAGCATTTGAATGCATGGTTATTTGTTTAGATATAATTTCAAATCCTATATTTTTAGAATACAAAGGTTTGAAACTTGGTTGATAGTTTTAAAATGCCCATTCTCCAAAATTCAAAATTCAATTTGAACTGTACAGTCATTTATGCACATTACTTAGTGGTTGCACTGTTTCTTGAACTGAGCCACACTTGCTCAGAGGAAATTGGCAGTAGACATCATTACAATGGCCTAGAGGTGGGAATAAGTCTAGATCACTTTTTAATTTAATACTGAGTTGCAAAGGAAATGTCATTGTATGAAAAACAATTACTTGAACAATTTTTGAAGGATTTAGATTTAATCTTCTTTATTCTTTAAGAAAACCTTATATCCTTTATTTACACCAGTAAACATTAAAGGGGTCCTATTATGCTCTTTTACAAAGTCTTGATTTTGTTTTGGGGGTGTACTAGAACAGGCTGTGCAGCTGATCCCAAACAAATCCCGGAAAATATGCGTTGTAGTCCAAACGAGTCGTTCGTTGTAGTTTTTGAAAAGTGATTTCTGTTAAATAAAATATCTCCTTTTGAAGTGGACTTTGAGCTTTGTAACTTTGCAGATATTTTTTATGCTCAAACAGCAACATTACAGACTAACTAAAGTTGAAAAAGTGAAAAAGCATAATAGGACCCCTTTAAAACGTTTCAGTCATGACAACTCTTGTGATAGTTTTAGCATATTAATGGATATGAAAATGTTAATGTATTTGATCTTGGCAGACTAGCTTTGCTAAGTATGCAGCTGTAGAGCAAGTATACAAACATGCTACTTCCAATACATACACAAACATGCTGCTGTGAGTATATAAGATATGCTGCTGCTATACAACACATTCTTCATTTTGGATGCCTCCTTCATCTAACACACCTGATTCAACTCATTAGTAGTGACTGCAAAACGTTTTGGGTGTGACTGATGAGGAAGACCCCATGGGGTACATTTGCATTTTAGTTCAGAACTTTGGATCCATAAGGACTAAAGTTATTTTTTTCCTCTCAATCCTTGAGTCAAGCACTACAAATATCTACATTTATATCTTACAAATGTATATTTTATTGCAATCAGTTTTTTTTTCAACGCCTCCTAGACTGTTAGTCCAATTCAAACAAAACTTGATGCTTATTATCTAGAGACCATCATGACAAATATTATCAAACTAATGTTGATATATCAAAGCATATATAAATAGAAATAAGCAAATTAAAGGGTCAAGCACCACCCGTTTTTATGAAGTGGCCTGTCAAACAATATCTGCAGAATGTCCAAACTTAATGAAACTTCATATACGTAGACAACAGGACATTCTCAGTACACATGCACATGCAGTACACATGCACTCAGTACACAGTACACATGCTTAGTACACATGCACAAAGATGCAATGAAATTCCAACCATAGGGGGAACTACAACTGAAAAACGCTTGTAATTCCGCAGCTGTATCATTAATCAAGTTAAACATGTATATTTGTGTTCTTTGGGTCAAAATTTAACATATTTTGAACCTTAAAACATAAAATCAGAATGGCTGACATATTAATACACTGTCCCTGCATCCCAATGTGCATACTATCCATTCTAAATAGTATGTGAGATTAGAATAAGTGTGTCCCAAATCATAATCTTCAACAGTACACTAAAAAAAAATCTGTAAAAATAGGGCACAATATACTGTATAATTTTAAGTAAGTTTTCCGTGTTTTTTTGTTTTTTTTACAGGTGTTTTACCAGCATTTTGAATTTTACACTTCATTGCATTGTGTTTTAGAGTTAAAAGAAATGCCCGTAAAATTAATGGATAATGTCGTGTGTAATGAGCTGCCAGTACTTTTTCTGTTATTTTATGGATTTATTTTTTACAGAGTATGTTGAAGAGTAAACTAAATGTCCCCAGATCAGATAGTCTACTATATCCGGTAGATTTTCGAGGTGTGGATGCGTGCACACTCAAATGGCTAATATTGCCCACAACCCATTGCGCTTTGGAGAAGGATTCAGAAATACAAACACGAAATACAAAGAAATACAAACACGAATAAAAAGCGTTTGCAATTTATGAGCGTAAAAAAAAAAAAAAAAACTAGGGGGATGTGCCATATAGGGCACAATATACTGTATAATTTTAAGTAAGTTTTCCGTGTTTTTTTGTTTTTTTTACAGGTGTTTTACCAGCATTTTGAATTTTACACTTCATTGCATTGTGTTTTAGAGTTAAAAGAAATGCCCGTAAAATTAATGGATAATGTCGTGTGTAATGAGCTGCCAGTACTTTTTCTGTTATTTTATGGATTTATTTTTTACAGAGTATGTTGAAGAGTAAACTAAATGTCCCCAGATCAGATAGTCTACTATATCCGGTAGATTTTCGAGGTGTGGATGCGTGCACACTCAAATGGCTAATATTGCCCACAACCCATTGCGCTTTGGAGAAGGATTCAGAAATACAAACACGAAATACAAAGAAATACAAACACGAATAAAAAGCGTTTGCAATTTATGAGCGTAAAAAAAAAAAAAAAAACTAGGTGGATGTGCCATACCGATGTTTAAGTAGAGAGGTTTAGATTTGGGTGACTAATAATCAACATTTAACCTGATAAAGAAATAATAATAATAATGTTATCCGTGTTATATTTAATCTTTAACAGCTGAGCTAACGAGCTGTAGTTTCGCGTCAGGTGGTTCTTACCTTCACGTCATGCATTAAAATCGTTCAATGTACAGCTAGCCATGCATTATCCCTTATGTATTCGCTCTTTAGCAGCAGTTTTTTACAGCAATATTTAAATGACAGTTCAATTGAGTGGCTAAAAATCGGCCAGTCAATGTTGTCTGTATTCTCCTAGTTGCATTACAGGGCCTACACAAAACCTGCATGGGCCCAAAGGATACAAAAGTTGCTCTGGGCCCAAACGGGCTGGCCCACACTGGGCCATCATTGGATTAATGTGGGCAGTCCCATAGTGTGGGTTGCTCACAGAGAGCCCACGGTGAGCCCAAAGCTGTGGACCTCGCCTGGGCAAACCCGCACTGGGCCTGTTTAGGTTTGGTGTGGGCTGGCCCTAGTCCACTGTGCCCGCAAAAAGCCAGCATGGGCCCCACAGGGGCATGTTTGCAGGGTTGTTAGGATATGCAAAGAAGATCAGTGACAGGTATAGAGTAACAATGGGTGTTTTTGGGTGTTCAAGCCTGCTTACTGTTGTTTTACAGGTTCTTCCTGAATTATTACTTCAATGTAAAACATTAATTTCTTGCAGTTAACATGTTAACTTGCAATAACACACATGCATGAACTAATGTATATCACTACATTAGTAATTTCATAGTTAATGTTTTTAAATAACGCAACATGCAGCCTAACATAAACAAGTTCTGGTCAATCCTGCTCTGAAACAGAGGCTTTAGACCTCAGCATAAGGGTAACCCACAAAACTCAACAGAAACCCTTTAAATCCCAACAGAACATTAAACACTTCAGCAGATCTCAGTATAGGATGGTTAAATTATACCACGAACAACATTACCAGCTTCACTTATTACTAACCAGCGGTGCGTCTCCCGAAAGCAACTATGGTCACACGTTCCGTCGTTGCTAATAGAATTCAATGGAACTAACGACCATAGTTAGCTAACGATGATTTTGGGAAACGCACCCCAGTTTGACTTTATTTCTCTCACGTTTTGTATTGAGAATTAACAGAGGTTTTGATATTTAAGCTTTATTGAAAATTAAAAAGTTTGATCTCACCATGATAGAGATCAGTGTTTGCTTTAGTTGTGGTCTTGACCTTTGACTATTAGTTTTCATTTGCCTACTTAAAATATGTGTTTCTGGAGCATGTTTGATGTAGCAAAAATATAGGAGAAACTTTGATGTTGGTCTTTATGAAATCATTATGCAGAAAATTTTGTCAGGGTAACTCAGATAAGAAGTGTATGTATTTCAATAATGGTGACAAAGTATTCAGATAAACAGGTTAACTCTGAACATCACAAAACTAGATACTGAAGTCACAAAAAGCTTTGTGTTGATTGTCACCATTGTTGAGATTCATACATTGATTCTTGATGTCTGTGTGCATCTAAAACCCAAAACTCAATTTTTTTTTCTACTAGTTTACTACTTGTAATATAAAAAAAACTTGTATGAACATCAGAAAGTATTTTGTTTCAATCTTGGAAAGATGTCAATACACAATTTTTCTAATTTTAGGCCATTAACAGAAATCTAATGTACTGCCTGGTTTGTTTGTCAGACACAATGGAAAATTCTGCATTATAATTGGTCAGGATTCCCGGTTACAATACTTGCAGCAGAGGGTGAACTAGTTCATTTGACTTGAAGCCTCAAAAAGGGTAACTTCTCCCATTGCTAGAACATACTTCAGAAACACACAGTTAAGCAACCAGAGAACTCCTAATGCTTAAGAAATGAAAGAACCTTCATGGTGACATCAGACTTTATTATTTTCAATAAAACTTTAGTATCTAAACATCTGTTAATTCTCAACAAAACTTTTGTATGAAATGAAGTCAATTTGGTTAGTAATAAGTAAAGATGCTAAGACGTTGAGAGATCTGTTAGTGTCACACGTGCGCTGAAGTGAACTAACCCTGGAACATAACCTGCTCCGGATGTAACGGAGGCCAGCGAGTACGTGCTGTGCAGGTAAACCTCACTCCCCTGATCTCAAGAGACACATTAGTGACTGACGCTAGGGGCTGCAGTCTTTAGCCTCCTTGTTAGTGCGTCCGCCTCCCATGCCGGAGACCCACTCGGAACAAGAACGAGGTGTGGCAGTGAGGACCCGGGAGAGAGGGGTTACACGGAGCAGGTTATCTACAGAGAGCAAGTTACTATGGTTACTTACATACCCTGAAAGTAACCTCCGATTTTGGAACCGAAAGCTGAGGTTATCCGCTTGCTTATCCTCAAACATACCCGGGTATGTCACATAACCTGCTTTTGGAATACCCCCCTGGTGCCAATTTTACAGATATTGTTAGTGCTTTTAAAGAGTTTTGAGTGAAATTTAAAGTGGAAAATAGTTATTTTCCATAAAATATAATTGGTGTGGCCCTTGGGAGCAGAGATGAAAAAGGTTGAAAGAAGGAAGTGTTTCTCGGATGCTGACCTACTGTCTCATGAATAGTTAATGTTAATTTAATTTCAGTCTGCTTAATGATAGCATCTTACAGATACCTGGCAGGGAGTGTACTATTCTCGCATATTATTTTAGAGCCACTAGGTGGTGCTATTTTGTGTATGTTTTAGATGTTATTAAGTTAAACTCTGACCTTCGTAGTAGCCTCACATTTTACTCAGTTGGTAATGGTAGTCACACAGTTCAAGCAGCTATCTTCATCTGTCCATCATCTTTGCAATCATTTATGGAGACATATTTTTACTCTGTTCCACTTTTTATTTGAATTGTCGTGCTAATAAATCCATCCTTAAGTTCAATTTCACTAGTGAAAGGCTAGTTCTAGTCTGCCTAGTTGAAGAAGGGGAACTCAATCACAAGGTCAGAATATATATTGTTTGAAAATGTTTATTTGGTTGTGCATACAGTGGGTACGGAAAGTATTCAGACCCCCTTAAATTTTTCACTCTTTGTTATATTGCAGCCATTTGCTAAAATCATTTGTTAATTTTTTT
>NW_015539980.1:879140-882313 GCF_001515605.1 Sinocyclocheilus anshuiensis
GAAACATGTCGTTCAAACCGGAAACCGTAGCAAAACGGTGCACACCGGTTTGAGCTTGAACTTGCCCCAGGTCTCGTCCCATTCGTCGATATTTGTGATATCACAAATCCCGGAAAATATACGTAGTCCAAACGAGTCGTTTGTTGTAGTTTTTGAAAAGTGATTTCTGTTAAATAAAATATCTCCTTTTGAAGTGGACTTTGAGCTTTGTAAGTTTGCAGATCTTATTTATTCTCAAACAGCAACATTACAGACTAACTAAAGTTGAAAAAGTGAAAAAGCATAATAGGACCCCTTTAAAAAAATCAATCCATTTATTTCATTCATTAAGAAAAAATAGAGATGAATGTAATTAAAAATAGCAAATAGCTACTTAAATTAGTTTTACATTGAGGACATTATGAGAGTCTATATTTTATGCCGATGCTGTTCTCTTTCGATAATCATTTATACATAGTAATTCCTTAGGCGTTTCATGAATGCAGTCCTGATCATATGTAAACCTTGTTCAACATTTATAGTCATTCTGCAATGCATAGTAGATTTTCCTCACTGCTCAAAGAACTGGAGCACTTTACATAAAGAAGTTTACATAACTTCAAATGGTCCAGCATCTTACTACACACAGATAGGGACATGAATTAATTGATTGATTTATCAGTTAAATTTATTATTTTTACATTTTAGTTACAGAGGACTCCACATAGTATGTTTTGTTCTAAACTTAAACTCTCCAAAAACCTTTTCATGTTCTTCTGTGTTAGTTTAAAAATAAATTGTAAGTGATATATATTAACATTGTGCTGTATGTGAGTTATACTCTTAGCCACACTCTTAAATTATTTCTCATAAGTAATGGCCAGCGAGTACGTAATGTATGACATTTACAGTGGCCAACATGCTAAAACCTTGACCCCCTGGTTTAAACTCCAAAAAAAAAAAAAGATTAAACGATACTTCAAAAATGTAAGTTTATAGCATTTTGTAGACTAAAAAGCACACCTTCACAGAAAGGAATTGTGAATTATGAGAATTATGATTGTGATTTTTTTTTTTTTTAATTGTGGCTCTTGTTGAGGGAAAATATGAATTAAACTAGCTGACATATACTGACATTTGCATTCACTATTAAAAAACTGTTAATAATTTCTAATCAGTGCTGTGCTCTAAGTGTAAAGTTAGCTTAAAGTCAACATATTCTTTACAACCTATTTTACTTCTGTAATGTGACATATTTCAAAAAGAAAAAAAAATAGAGTGGAACTTGATTCTATCAATCAGGAATTGACTGGATCTTGAAAGAAGTATTTCATAGGGGAGACGGGAGATGGTAGTAACACTTTTTGTTTTAACATCTGTAACTCAAGTCTGTTTTTATTTGTTTGTTTGCAATATTTATCTACAACATTGATCGAATTTTCCCACTGTGTAAATGTGTAATGGGGTATATGCAAAGGGTGCTGTGATGGTAAATACATGAGTTGTAATAGTGGGCAGGATGAAGTTAAACACAATTGTGACCCTGGACCACAAAGCCTGTCATAATTTTTTGAAATTGTGATCGGACAATATTTGGCCGAGATACAACTATTTGAAAATCTGGAATCTGAGGGTGCAAAAAAATCTAAATATTGAGAAAATCGCCTTTCAAGTTGTCCAAATTAAGTTCTTAGCAATGCATATTACTAATCAAAAATTAAGTTTTAATATATTTACAGTAGGAAATTTACAAAATATCTTCATGGAACATAATCTTTACTTAATATCCTAATGATTTTTGGCATAAAAGAAAAATAAATAATTTTGACCCATACAATGTATTTTTGGTTATTACTACAAATATACCCCAGCGACTTAAGACTGGTTTTGTGCTCCAGGGTCACATTTAGAAAAGTGTGGCACAGTGGTGGATATGGTTTGATGTTTATTTCATCCTTGTAAATGGTTTCTAACTGATGGTGATACAGTTCACCCTGTTGTTACAGCTATCCTCAGTAAAATTAACTGGAGTACTGATTTGGCAAGAACACAGTTAGAAATTTATTTTTAGCTCAATGATGTAATCTATTTTTATTAGCCTCTTATATAACGAATATATTCATTCTAGTATTATTAGCATTATAATCATTCATCTCTTTTATCTTCTAACAGGTTGAGTAACACCAAAAAGCAGGCTGTCCATACTGTCATGGGCATCTGGATGGTGTCGTTCATTCTGTCCACCTTGCCTGCTGTGGGCTGGCATGATACCACAGAGCGCTTTTACACCCACGACAACTGTCGCTTCATTGTGACTGAGATCGGCTTGGGCTTTGGTGTCTGCTTCCTGCTGCTGATCAGCGGGAGTGTAGTGATGGGCGTCATCTGTATTGGAATTGCCCTCTTCCAGACCTTTTCCATCCAGATGGGTCAAAATGTAGACAAGAACAAATTTAACGTGCCCACCATTGTAGTGGAGGATGCCCAGGGCAAGAGGCGTTCATCCATCGACGGCTCAGAGCCCCTTAAGACATCGCTGCAGATCACCTATCTGATCAGTGGAATAGTCTTCATATACGACTTTCTAACTGGATTCCCCATATTGGTGAGTGCTCGCTTTCAAGAGAACATGATTTTACCAAAAGGGCTGCAGTCTTTAGTGGGGTTTCAGTGGATTTTGTTGGAGTGTAAGTGGTGTTTATCTTTGCATAGAAATATGAGTTGGGTAGTTTGCCTTAATTGACCTATGAAGGATATTGACTTTTTGAGTACTATCGATGAAGAGAGTACTTTTGAATATAATTATCCGACATCATATGCGTCATTTAGAAAACTCACTGCAATCTGTTACAAACTCAGTCATAAAAGCCCTTTTTTTTTTAAGAAGAAGAAAGCTCTACCCTAGGCCTGGGCGATAAAACGGTATCGATATTTATCAACGGTACACCTTCTTCGATAACGATATAAAAAATGTTCGATATAGTGCACGAAATAGGCACGTGCTATGAGTGACGCAGACAGTACAATATAGTATAGTACAATCGAATGTTAGGTGTGCGTCAGGGAGCATCATCAGTGGAGCACGAGATGCGGTGATGATGATGTAAGGGACGTTGTAGTTTAATGTTTTGTTAGTCTAGCCCACGAGACGCGCCGCTGCTGTGTTATGCATTCAAAATATTAGAGAAATATAG
>NW_015539980.1:885846-907388 GCF_001515605.1 Sinocyclocheilus anshuiensis
GCTGAAATGAGTGCTGTGCCTGCCTGTGATGAGGAGATTGTGAATAAAGAATGAATATTAGTCGAATTTAAAATTAACATTTGCATTTGAATGTTAAGTGTGCATCAGGAAGCGTCATCAGTGGCGCGCGAGATGCGGTGATGATGTATGTGACGTTGTTGCATTTTAATGTTTTGTTAGTCTAGCCCATGAGACGCGCCGCTGCTGTGTTATGCATTCAAAATATTAGAGAAATATAGTAGCTCAATGCGTAGAAGATCTTGAATGGGTTAAAACCGAAACCAAACCATTCACACAGAACGCATATTCAGCGCATTTTCTAGACGGACAAATATGACTGCTGCACTCGCGAAAGCCATGCAAAGTTAAAACAGTTTAAACTTTTAGAAAACACGTCATTTGTGGAGGTTTATTCCTTTTCACTGCGTCTCTTATGTTTTTAAATGCAATCTGCGTGATGGGCGATTCGGCTCTTTGTATTAAGCAATGCATAAATATGTGATGCTGTTTTGTTCATAATTGTTTATGCAATTTACGAAATTATATTTGATTTATATGAGTTAATTTAGACGTAATGCACGTTTTTTTATAGACAGTTATTTCCTTGCGTTGACAATTTAATGTGCTGCATTATTTTGCTCATTGCACTCTCCTGTGGCCTCGGGAAACAAGCCAAAAATTTAACCTATTTAATCTGCATATAAAACATTAGAAAGGAGATATTTGTTTAATTTTTATTTTGTGTTTGACTGTTAAAACAAAAAATATATTTGTTGTTTGTCTCAATAAATTGAGTTAATTTAAAAATACAGTGGTTAAATGTAAACATTTTTTTGCATTGCTCTTTGTTTTAAAAAAGGTTATAAAAAATGTCAATAATTATTGATACCGAACGATATGAAATATTATATCGTTGATACATTTTTTAGCTATATCGCCCAGCCCTAATCTACCCCCATATTCTGCATTTATTCACTTTATGAAACATTTCCGTATATACGTATACCAGGTTTTCAACTGGTTCTGCAGACATGACAGAATAGGTAAACTGGCACAGAACATATATACAACAGCAAAAGTGTGGTTTCCTTTTTGATGGTTTGTTGTGATGTGTTCAGATTTTGCTTAAAAACACAGAGACTTGTGTTTGGTATCTAAATGTCTCTAGGTTTTCAATGGTTTAATGCTCATGCCAGCCATTAATTGTACTGAAGAGTTTGACTGGATACACAGTTTTTGTTGACAACCATTTGAGAATACCTCGTTGCATTAAATTTAGCTTTCTTACATTTTATTTGCATTTAGCATTGTTTTCCTCTGATGTCCAAGTCTATCAATAGACGATGCTATGCTCAATGTGTGACAATTGCCTGAAGCCTTCTCAGGGACCCAGGGTTACATACATAACTGATATACCACATTGCCATACTTTGTGACTGCCAGTTCATCAGGAAGTGAACATATACACAGATTTATAGAGGAACATGAATTGACACCTGTTCAAACAGATAAAACCCAAGAAGCAGAGTCAAATCTGTGTCCAGAATATAAAATCTGATAAAAGTGTTGGGAAGGAACATCCTGCCACCACACAAATGCCCTCCAAAAGATGTAACCTTGGGTTACATCTGAGAAGAAGCAACCTTCCTATTGACCAAAACTGTCAACAGACAGAAAACAAAATCCATACAGCATAGGCTCATTGATAGCCTGTAAATCAACAATCCTCTTAAGGGATGTAAACATCAACAACAAGACTGACTTGAGAGTCAGAAATATATCTGAAGCTGACTGAAGTAGTTCAAAAGGAGGCTTGGTAAACCTGCTAGCACTATAGGTGCGTCACAAGAAGGAACACAAGCAGGTCAGAAAGTTCTCAGGCATCTCATCCCACACATGAAACAAGAAACAAGTGAATGCCTCTATAGCAGCACTTCATCGCCACATAGTTTCAAGTTTTTCAAGTTTCAGTTTATTTATATAGCACGTATAAAACAGCCACACGGCTGACCAAAGTGCTGTACAGAAATTCAAAATAGTAAAAAGAATATAAAAATCTGCACAGCTACACAATTAAACAGGGTCTCGCCTTAATAATAAAATAAGTAAATATATTAATAACACAAGAGAAACGAAGTATAAACCCATAAAAGACTAAGCAAAGACCATAATAGAAAATTATTTGTAAGCCAAACAAAACAGATATGTTTTTAGAAGAGATTTAAAAGTGGACAGAGAAGGGGCAAGTCTAATCTCTAAAGGGAGGCTATTCCACAGCCGCGGCCCAACCACTGAAAAAGCACGATCCCCTCTACGTTTGAGTCTGGATTGTGGGACTAGAAGAAGATTCTGATCACTGGATCTTAAGCGTCTGGATGGAGTATATGGGTATAGTAATTCAGATAAATAAATAGGGGCTAGATCATTTAAAGATTTATATACAAATAAAATAATTTTAAAATCAATTCTGAATTTAATAGGCAGCCAATGAAGGGTCCGCAGAATTGGAGTGATGTGAGCACTTTTGCGGCTATTATGAAGGAATCTGGCAGCAGCATTTTGAACTAGTTGAAGGCGATCGATTGATGACTTAGAACTACCACAGTATAGTGAGTTGCAGTAGTCTAAGCGTGAGGTGATAAAAGCATGAACAGCCATCTCTAAAGATTTATGATTTAAGAAAGGTTTGATTTTTGATAACAGGCGAAGTTGATAAAAACTAGAACCTATTACAGAGGAGATATGTTTATCAAGGTTTAAGGACTCATCTAACAGAACACCTTAAGCCTTGAGCGTGGAGTTTGTATGTTCTTCTTTGTTGGAATGGGTTTGCTATGCTATTCATACATATAGTCTTTTTATTGTATTGTTGTCTGTATTAATTTTCATGCATACAATCCAGCCATTTCACCAGCAGGTGTCTCCCTCACCCGCATTATAATTAGGATTTTTCGAATCTGTAAATAGCCATCTGAATATTAGCATGTAATGTGCATTTCCCGTAGGTGAATCAGTTTTTCTTGGAAGGTACCAGTAATGTGGTTACTTTAAACCTTGCTGATAGACATAAACTGGTGACAAGATACATCTTACTGAAAGCTTTTACCTCGGTTCTTTTTGCAAAGACGCTTTATTATGTTTTAAAGTGCAATGGGGAAAGCTAAATATGTTCTTCTGCATAGCTGATATTGGCAGAAAAGCCAGTCGTGAACTAATGGTGGAAGAATATATCTGGAGAGCCATTCAAAGTAGGAGAAGTTCTGTGGAGAGGTCTCTAAACTGTGCCCTACAGTATTGTGGTTATTAAATAGGGGTGTATTGATATATCGTGCCTTGCACAAAAAATGTGACTCTATGCATAATGCACGTGAAAAATTTATTGTGATATAGAATTAATCATGATGTAGAGTTTTATCCATGACTCAGCTTACTGTATTTATAGTTAATGTCTGAGAATAGTGTATAGTTAATATTTAAAACTGTGATTAATCAAAACTGATCTTTAGAACGGCATACTGTATGTGCTGGAGTGCCATTTCTTCAGTCTGATGAAGTAGTGAAAGCACAAGCATCAATACATCACTGTAATGTAGGGAGTCATGACGACGGAGTTGGGGATCCAAAAGCAAGGCTTTATTTCATAGAGCGTAGTAACAACAGGCAGGGTCAAACACCAACAAACAATAATATCCGAGGCACAAGCAAAAGAGTAATCCACAAGACAGGCGATGGTCAGGGCAGGCAGCAATAAATCAAAAACAAGATAACAGTCCAAGGATCAAACACAATAACCAGGAAACCAGGAAACACAGAAGGCAAGACAACAGGAGGCTAAACATTCAATCATCAGTAAAGTTAGAGAGTGTGTGTGCTACTTTTAAAGTCCTTCTAATGCGAGACAACTGTGAACTGATGATGAGATCTGATGAACAACAGGTGATTGCAATTGATGATGTGTCCAGGCAGAGGATTATGGGAAATCGAGTCCGGGGTGAGTGGTAAAGGGTACAGGATGGGGTGCCCTCTAGTGGAGCTCATGGGCACTCCAGCTAGAGATCGTGACAATCATGATATTGCTTTTTTAGATACATCAGTTGTGCATCCTTCATATATATCAAATTTAAAGGGGTCATATGATGTTGCTAAAAAGAACATTATTTTGTGTATTTGGTGTAATGAAATTTGTTTATGCGGTTTAAGGTAAAAAAAACCCACATTATTTTCCACATACTGTACATTATTGTTTCTCCTCTATGCCCCGCCTTTCTGAAACGCGTTGCATCACGCCGCGTAAACATAAAACCATGTCTGCATTTGTGATCAGAGAAATGACAAACAACAAGTGCTACTCTACACTGCTCAAACTCGCGTTTGAATCATCAGTGGCAAATCCTTTAAATATGAAAGAAGCGGATATCGTCCTCTTTTGGAAGACCAAACAAAGTAGTTTCGCTTTCACAACGAAACACACAGCGTCTCCACAACATGGCGGCAGCGGCAGCGGCAACAATACTACAGCGAGAATCAAAGTTATGTCTTCTTTCTTTGCGTGAACATTTGGGCGGCGTTATGCAAATCTTCCCACATCGTAATGTAGACATGGGGGGGGGTGTTAGAACGAGCCGTTTTAGGTAGGTGTGGCTGACTCTTAACTTTTATAAAGAATATCTCTTTGGATTTGAGACTTTAGTCTTTGCAACTTTACAGATCTTCTTTATGCGCCAAGAGATTGTAACACTCCAAAGAGAAAGGAAAAATTAAAATCACATCATATGACTCCTTTAAGAGGTTGATTTATAATGGTTGCCTTGTGCATTGAGACCAAAGTCGAAGCCTATTCAATTCTGATATAATAGCCTACCAAATTTAGCATTTTAATGAACAGTATTTTTTAAACTGTTAGGAATAAACTAGGGCACATTTTAGAAATAACTGACTTAAAACCATGGTTTAGCTGGTGAAAATGCTAGCGTTCTAATAATTTTGGCCACCACTGTATATTATCAGAGGAAATGTGTTTCCATTTGAATTTGCTTTTTAACATGTAAATAATTGCAGTGCTTCATTGTAGGTGGTGAGCTTTGCCAGCCTGAAATTTGACCGCTCCTACAGCTGGATGGTCCTGTGTGTCCTCTGGTGCTCCATAGCTCAATCAATCCTGCTCCCCATGTTCCTGTGGGCTTGTGACCGCTACAGAGCAGATGTCAAGATGGTCTGGGAGAAATGTGTGGCCATCATGTCCAATGATGAAGTGGATGAAGGTAAGGACCTCTGAGCTTCCTTTAGCATGTTCCAAGGAGAAAGCAATGCTATGTTCAAAATAACAAAGTATTGTATTACTTACATCCTGCTACACCAATGTTTATTTTAAAAGAATATATAGGACAATGCACAGTATACAGCAATAAATATTTGTAAATTCTAGTATTAAATTGTTTTCACATAACTTCACTCAGCAAGATATCGGGAGATTACTAGTTTGAAATAAAATGTAAAATTACAGAGAACTGAGCTTTAATTTTGGTGACAATAGTAGATCATCCTGCTGTCACGTGCATAGGGTAAATGATTTTAAAGATTCACAGTATGTATAGTGCATACACAATTTCTTTCAAGTAGTATTTATAGTGTGTAGTATTTGTTCAGCGGTATTCATACACAGCCTCAGATTTTAGAGAGGGAGTGGAAATAGAAAGTAAAAAAAGATTAATACTTCAGGTTGTTTTATTTTAATTTATTGGTAACAATTTACAATCAGTTTCCATTTGTTAACATTAGTTTACTACATTAGTTAACATAAGCTAACAATGAAAAATACTATAAAGTATTTATTAATCTTACTTAATGTTGATTACAGGATTTACTAATACATTGTTAAAATCAAAAGTTGTATCTGTTAATGTTAATTTAATGGACCTGTGCTAACATGGACAAACAATGAACAGCTGTACCTAACACAAACAAAGATTAATAAATACTGTAACAAATGTATTGCTTGTTGTTAGTGTTAATTAATGCATTAAATATAGTTAACAAATGGAACCCTATTGTAAAGTGTTGTCATTTTATTTTATTTATTTATTATAAAATAATATTTTATAATAAATATGTATTTATTTATTTATTTGACACATTAATTACTACTGTGTTTGGGGGAAAAACTTGAATCTGCTAGGTCAACCAATGATGATTACAGTCATTGGATTTATCATGTGACCTTCATTTTGAGATGGATGGATATTATTTTCATCAAAGAGTCTCAATATATTTTGACTTACACTCAAAAAGAAATATATATAACTGGAACACCTGCTAAGATGCCTTTGGAGTGAACTCCACTGCAGAAGTTTTGCTGCAAAGTTGCTTTACTCCCAAGTAAAGTGTCACAGAGTTGCATAATGTCGCTTCTCCTTGGACATGTGACCAACGGCCCCCTGCGGATTTGCAGGACCACTGGCCAAAATACCAACGTTACAACAGGAATTGTTACTACAACAAAACTTGTAACTTTGTATTAGCCACTGCTATCATCAAAAAAATAAAATGATTAATTAAACAAAATTACACAAAAAAGCTTCATGCACCCTTTCAAGAAGATTCCATATTACATTACTGTGATTTTACGGCAATAACAACAGTACTTTGGCAGAACAATGGTATTTTGGTTGCAATATATAGTAACATTGCAATTTTTACACTGTAGGTAATATTCAAACATGTAAAAACCAATGTAAAAATATAAAAACAAGGGGTTTTCTGGATAAAAATAACTAGAGGTCACTTGATAATTATATAATTAATATGCTTCATCACAAACTATTAGTGAACTGAGGCTGTCAGTATGTATTGATGAATGTAGGTGTTAAGTGTGTGACTTTGCTGTTAGCTGTATTTCATTTCCCTTTCTGCTATTTGGCACGCTCCCATTTCTAAGTTTGCAATCATAAGGAATATGTGCAAGAAATGGATTCTGTCATTTTAATTTTACCAGTGCTCTGCTTCTTTCCAGACGGTTTGCCTTGTGTAACTCAACTCAGTTGTATGTATAAGGGTTGCTTCTTGTACTTGCATCTCACTCAAATGCATGCTAAGCTGCCTGTGCTAATAGCTAATCTCATCTGTCATCCCGCTGTGTGCCCCCATTTTGACTTAAGATCAGCATTTCACATTGCCCTACAACTGATTTTATAGTAAAAAAAAATTTGTTTGTACCCCTCAAACAATCTTTTGCCCCAAAACATATTTTAGGGAATATGTTTAAATGACAGTTTGCTCTAGCTGCAATCTATTAGCAAACAGTGACAGTCAGTCGGGATTTTCAGTACGAGACACTTCAGTGAATCCTAATGATTTCACATGAAGCAAATTTTTTTTAGAACCTCAAATTCTAACGCGGACACCGAAAATCTGTAAAAGGGAATTGTTTTTCTTCGTTTTTTTACCTATTCGTCTGTCTGTCTGTCTGTCTGTGTATTTTGAGCACACTGATTTTTAATCCTGATACATATATATGCTTTCTGCATTTGCAGAAAACAGCCAGGATGGAGGCATTCATCCGGACTTAATATTTGACAGACCGTTTGACTATAGCTCTGCTGGTGATATCATGACGGTAGACCGTATTGCCAAGTACGAATTCTCAACCTTAGAAAGGGGGGGCCCCCAGGGTTATCCATTGAGGGAGCTTCAGGAAGATAAAATGCACTATTTGCAGGTATATTTCCATTAATTTTGTTTTCTTTATTTCTAACTAAAATGTGCATGCTGCAATGGCCCTCCACCTCAGTATTTACAAGAAACTTATGGTCACTATATTACTGTCAACACTCCTACTGGAATCATTTTACATTCCTGTTGTGTGACCTATTAGATATTGAAATTGGAGACTTTTGTTTTGTGTGGATTTTTTTTTTTTGGAAAATATGATCTAACAAGCACTTTTGTTTCTTCACCCCAGTGGTATCTTGGAATTTTTTTATGCAGTTTTTTCTACTGTTGCAGGGCTCATGTGACGAGTGCCACTGATGCCTTTTCAGTTTATATTTTAAAGTTAAAAGCTTGAAGTCATTGCAAATTTAAATGAATAAAAAACACTAGTCTGAATGAAAAACACGCTCAGTATGTCTGACTGATCATTTCCCTTGATATTGATACTATGACATTAATTTTGTTCGTTGTATATTAGTTGTAGAGGCCCAGCTGATGTGTGATCTGTGTAGGAGTTTATACTTTCATGGCAAAATCCAAATTTAGATTGATCTTTTGAATGTAAAAAGTACATACATGGAAATAGTACTATAAAGGCTTACAAGGTGATTAAGAATTCATATAACAGGCTGCCAGTAGATTTTAGAGCTGTGCAATGCTTCACTTCAAACTTTTAACCTTTTTACATTCAAATGATTACTTCACACACTGCCCATAAGTGCTCACATGTAACCTCCACATGTAACTTTCATTGACCTTTTATATATCATCCATTTTTCTCTGTGTGTAAATAATTGACCAGCTATTAAAAATAAGCCTGTCTGGAATGAAAATTTGGATTTGGAGGTTAAATGTGGAGAATATGCCATAAATGTGTACGCCGAACACTTCCCAAAGCTCTGTTAGGCGATCTGCAGTGCTTGACTGCTTTCCATTGCTGATTTTATTGCTATATACATTGCACGAAACAACTTTTGAAGTTCTCTTCAAAGTTTATTGAACTACCATTAACATTGTGTGTGTTAGATTTGTTTCAAAGACGTTCGGCAAAAAAAACAAAAACACTGATGCGCATTGATGAACTCAAAGCTGATGTGTCTGCTATAGAAGATTATTCACTTTTTAAACTACTATTTCTGTAGAAACAATGTTCTTTTTCAATTTCACCAGTGTTTTGCATCATCATCATCAGTATTGGAATGCCATAATAATTGGGAAGTACAAGCTGATATTGTTTTTGCTGTCAAGCCATTCAGGCTTATAGAACATTAAATGCTGCCAAACAATAATATTTAAGACCATCTAACAATTGTGATGTAAGTCCATCTTTATCTTTATATGCCAAAAAACACTTTGTTTTAATCAATGGGCAGTATATTTAAAGCAAAATGACACGCTTTTATAAAATAGACATATCATTTAAATCAGTTGAGTAACAAGTCTTAAATAAGGCCAAATCCTAAAAAAAGTGTTAACTTAAGTCCTGTAGCATAATCTAATATATAATTAAGCTTGTATATTAGTTGATCTGTTTAAAGGGGTCATATGATGCGATTTCAAGTTTTCCTTTCTCTTTGGAGTGTTACAAGCTGTTCGTGCATAGATAAGATCCCTAAAGTCGCAAAGACTAAAGTCTCAAACCCAAAAGTTAAGACTCGTCCACACCTACCTAAAACACCTCGTTTAAACACGCCCCCACATGTCTACGTCACTGTCTACATCACTGTTCACGCAAAGAAAGAAGGCGTAACTTTATTGTTGCTGCCGCCATGTCGTGAAGGCGCTGTGTTTTTCGTTGTGAAAGTGAAACTACTTTGTTTGGCCTTCCAAAAGAGGGCACGACTAGAAATCAGTGGTTAAGTTGTATTTACAAATAATGGGTTTTAATGTTTTTGTCTCGTCGCTCCGGCCGGGACACGGCATCACAGTATGGTAAGGGGTATAACATTTCCGTCACACGCTTGAGGTATTCGGCCAATCACAACGCACTGGATAGCTGGCCAATCAGAGCACACCTTGCCTTTCAGACCGATGATGAGCTTTGTAAAAATCGAAGTGTTTCAGAAAGGCGGGGCATAGAGGAGCAACAATAATGTACAGTATGTGGAAAATAATGTGTTTTTTGCACCTTAAACCGCATAAACACATTTCATTACACCAAATACACCAAATAATGTTCTTTTTAGCCACATCATATGACCCCTTTAAATATAGTAGATAAGGTTACCAAAACTCAATGCCATTTCTTTAATGATGCGTTGCTTCCCTCTACTGGCCAGAGTATAGTACACCTATCAATCAGTCCTCATAATGCATATAGGGGCTTCTTTGTAAAGGCTGTCTCATTCCTGCATTAACCAATACAGTTGCTTTCATGCTAGGCTTGTGCTGTATGCTTTGGATAGTGTACTTAAAGTTCTTTTAAATACTAAAAACTCATTTTATGTCTTTCCTGTGTAGTTCTCAGAACAATGTGGAATGTGAGTATCTGTTTGTAGAATGAGTGATTATAAACTACGCAAAATAATATTAACTTAATTTTATCCCTATTAAAAAGCAGATATATGAATATTTAGTACTGAAAACAGGCCTGTGTTGCCATTATAGTTCACAAGATTCCATTGATTCTGGCATTATAAGAGATGCAAAAGCTTTGAGGTCCTTAGTTTGAACCGGAAATTTGCTTTTAGAAATGTCCTGGTTCACTCGTCTGTGTGTTACTCCAGGTGCCCCCTACAAGAAGATACTCCCACGACGAAACCGACATGTGGACCACCGGTCAGATCCCGTCTTACCTGCATCGCTGGGGCTCCACAGAGGACATCATTGGCATCCGATACAGCTCGCCGCGCCACGAGAGACGTCGCAGCAGCCCGGCGTCCTACAACGAGGAGAGCCACCCACACCGCAAAAGGAGGCGATCCGAGGACATGCATTCGCTCAAGCAGATTCCACGAGTCGAGCGTTATGAGGACGATTTCAAGTGCTTTAGCCGCGACGAAGTGATTAACTTCATTGATGAGACGCCACTGGCTAGTCCAATGAGAAGCCCGCGGCGAGCCTCTGCGATCTCTCTGGTTCCAGAGACCTTCGAGCAGCACGTTGTTTTGTTGCCGCATTTCCCGCTCACACACTTTGAGCGCGAGCCTCAAGCGTTGAGACGCTGCTCTGAGCACGGCAAAGGAGCCACGCCAGGCGAGATCCCTCAGGATCTGCAGAGAAAGGCGAGGGACGGTAGCGTTGGCGAAGGCTCGGGCATCAAGGCATGCCCTGAGCACAAGCATACATCAGAGCTTGTCCCGTTGGGACCAGGTGCACGGACAGGGGAGCAGTCTTCTTCAAGTATTAGGACAGGACAGGTAGATGCATCTGCTTGGGTGGACCAGAAGCACCTGCCAAAAGGGGAAAGCAAAGGAAGCACTAATAGTTTTATAAGCTCACAATCTGCATTGTCAGGCTATATGACATCCATAGGATCTACGAACTAAGCGACCGTTTTATTCAAGTATTTTCAAGTAGATATGCTTATTAGTGTTAAAGCTTTGACTAAGTGGAATGTTTTTGTTAACTAGGAACTGGGATTTTTGAAGTGTGATGATTCGAAATGGCATAAGGACACCATCGTTGCTTTTTTATGTGTTGCTGATACCAGGCTGGATTTACGGGGTTAGTGGGCCTCAAAGGGGAGGGAAGCTGAGCAGCAAATAAGTGTCCTGAGCTCAACACTTATGGTTCGAAATGAGCACTAGGCCTTCTGTGCATACACATGAGCTTTTTACTGAGGCCCATGACAGTGTTCAGCTTTTACGTTTCAGTGAGAATTTAGTATTCTGGTCAAAATACTGCCTTTCTTGACTAAGGAATTAGGGGCCATTCAATTACTTTGTGTGTAGATATATATATTTATACACTGCCGCTCAAAAGTTTGGGATCATTAAGACTTGTAATGTTTTTAAAAGAAGTCTCTTCTGCTCATCAAGGCTGCATTTATTTGATCAAAAATACAGAAAAAAAAACATTAATCTTGCAAAATGTTATTATAATATAAAATAATGGTTTCTATTTTAATATACTTTAAAATATAATTTATTTCTGTGATGCAAAGCTGAATTTCCATCAGCCATTACTCCAGTCTTCAGTGTCACATGATCCTTCAGAAATCATTCTAATATGCTGAATTATTATCAGTGTTGAAACAGTTGTGCTGCTTAATATTTTTTTGGAATCTGTGATACTTTTTTTCAGGATTCTTTGATGAATAAAAAGTTAAAAAGAAGAGCATTTATTTAAAATATAAATCTTTTCTTACAATAAACACTACCGTTCAAAAGTTTGGGGTCAGTAAATTTGTATTCTTTCTTTTTTTGAAAGAACTTAAAACTTTATTTTTTTTTTTTTTTCCCCTAAATTAGGGCTAGGAGTTCAAAAATACTTTTAAAATTTCCAACATACCTTTATGTTTAAATATGTCTTTGATGTTTAATATTAGCCAAAGAAATTATATTTTTTCCTTATTTTTGGGCCAAACTGCCCTTGTCTCATAGCATAGAGGAAGAGGTAGCAATATAGGGGGATGGGGGGATTGAAATTTGACAAAACAGCTTGTTCTGCAGATTTCTCAGTTATTTTATTTCCTTCATTTAATACAACCGCAAAGGTCAACTTGGTTGTGGAAAAGGTTAGCAGTAAGATTGAAGTAAGTAAGTTATATAGTGTTTCTTTACAAAATTTTAGCTCACAGAGCTTGTAACTCTAAATGTGTTTTTGTTGTTTCTGGTGGTGTGGCATGTTTCTAATATTTTTTAAGTAAACCGAAAATATATTTTGTTATATCATTTGAATTCATATTTTTGAAGCACAAGGTTCTCTTTGTAGATCCAGACATGTTTGCCAATAGGCTAACATGTTTCTTTTCACAGATATGGTTTAAATGAGTTTGTTAAGTGCTTTGTGATGATTGAAAATGTATATCTGATGCATTGTTATTCTCATGATTACAGTCTTATTTGTCTGGTAGCCCGTAACAAAGTATGATATGAAAAGTAACACTATTTAAAAACACCCATAGCCTGCAGTCGACATGCACTTTTTTACAAAATAAGTGACAATCTTTTGTCATGTGGAGAATAGGACCTTTTGAAAGGTGGTGCAGTTTGATTTGTTATAGTAGACATAACCACTGAATGGGAATTGGATATTTGCTGTATTATTTTATGTTGTATATGACCAGATTTTATACACGTATCCCAAGACATCATCTTTTTAAATGATTTGTTCTTGTTCATTTATACATGTATATATATATTAAAAAAATCTGTGCTTGCTGCCAGAATGCACTTTTGTACATTTCATACAGCCAGATATTGGTGTCGAAATATCAAATGGTGCTTGATACCTAGGCACCTTCACATGAGATCCACTCGGACATTCTTCATACGTGACCCTGGACCACAAAAAATTGATAAGGGTCAATTTTTTGAAATTGAGATTTATATAGCATCTGAAAGCTGAATAAATAAGCTTTGTTAGGATAATAGGACAATATTTGGCCGAGATACAACTATTTGAAAATCTGGAATCTGAGGGGGCAAAAAAATCAAAATATTAAGAAAATTGCCTTTAAAGTTGTCCAAATGAAGTTCTTAGAAATGCATATTACAAATCAAAAATTACGTTTTGATATATTTACAGTAGGAAATTTACAAAATATCTTAATGGAACATAATCTTTACTTAATATCCTAATGATTTTTGGCATAAAAGAAAAATCGATCATTTTGACCCATACAATGTTTTTTTGGCTATTGCTACAAATATATTCATGCTACTAAAGACTGGTTTTGTGGTCCAGGGTCACATATTTCATGTGGGAACCTGCAGATTGCCCCTTAGTCTAATACACAGTAAGGGCATCAACAAGAGTCTTCCTCCTCCTATATGCTAGATGGTTGTGCAAGGTTTTTCCCCCCTTAAATTGTTTCTCATTGGCTTTTGAAGACAGTCATGTTCTACATCGTAGTCGAGATGGCTTTAAAATGAATGTGTAAAAAAATGTGGTACCTGATGGAATACACATTAACTAAGATCAACTTGAAATGGCCTAAACCTTGTTTTATATAACTGTCAGACTCTGGGCCAGGTTTTGTGTGTCTTTGCTCCCTATGTGCTCCGTCATCCAGTTTCTCTGTCTCGTGTTTTGAATTCATTGTTCCCAGGTGTTTCCAATGTTAATTGTCATTAGTTCCAGGTGTCCCTTGTCTTCCCCTCATCAGTTCCTGTGTATTTAAAGTGGGTTATAGTTCTTGTCCTGGGTCAGTCGTTGAACGTCATCCTGATGTGTCGAGTCCTGTGATCCCAAGCCTTTGTTCAATAAACCCTTTTGAGTTACTTTACTCCGTGTCTCCTCGCTCCTTCGTTCCCGTGTTCCTCGTGTGTGTGAACCATGACAGAACGACTGACCTAAAACAGTAAGCAGCGCTCCTTCTTCCGTGTTTTGTTTTCGTTTTTTGAACAGTCTTTTACTGACCGGGCCTATGTCAAGCCCGCCAGCCGGGGCTATCTCCAGCCCGCTGGCCAGGCCGATGGGAGGCCTGTCAGCCGGGGCTATCTTCAGCCCGCTGGCCACGCATATGGCAAGCCCACCGGACATTAATGTGGCCCAGTTCAGCCCAGGAAGAGCTCCCGATCCCCGATTCAGCCCAGGAAGGGCTCCCGATCCCCGGTTCCGCCCAGGAAGGGCTCCCGATCCCCAGTTAAGCCCAGGGAGGGCTACAGATCCGGAAGAAAGCCCAGGGAGGGCTCCAGTCCCTGGTCCTGACCCACGGAGGGCCTCGGAAGCTGTGAACGTCCCCAAGTATTTTGGGGGGGGTAGTAGGGCTCCAGCCGTAGAGGCCGAGGCGGGGGCTACGGCCGCGGCCTCGAAGGCTGCTACGCCAGAGTTAAGCCCAGGAAGGGCTCCCGATCCCCGGTTCAGCCGAGGAAGGGCTCCCGGTCCCCGGTTTGGCCCAGGAAGGGCTCCCGATCCCCGGTTCGGCCCAGGAAGGGCTCCCGATACCCAGGAAGGGCTCCCGATCCCCAGTTCAGCCCAGGAAGAGCTCCCGATCCCCGATTCAGCCCAGGAAGGGCTCCCGATCCCCGGTTCCGCCCAGGAAGGGCTCCCGATCCCCAGTTAAGCCCAGGGAGGGCTACAGATCCGCAAGTAAGCCCAGGGACGGCTCCAGTCCCCGGTCCTGGCCCACGGAGGGCCTCGGAACCTGTAAACGCCCCCAAGTATTTTTTGAGTTCCAGGTGTCCCTTGTCTTCCCCTCATCAGTTCCTGTGTATTTAAGGTGTGTTCTAGTTCTTGTCCTTGGTCAGTCGTTAAACGTCATCCTGTCATCCTGACGTGTCGAGTCCTGTGATCCCAAGCCTTTGTTCAGTAAACCCTTTTGAGTTACTTTTGTCTCCTCGCTCCTTCATTCCCATGTTCCTCGTGTGTGTGAACCGTGACAATAACCACTTACATATGACATATTTCACATGATCTAGAATGATATGTAGCACTGAATATAACTATAACATATAGTATAAAGTGTTTTCGATTACTGATGTTTTGTTGTTCAGATTATCTCTCTCTCTTTCAATTCAATGCAATTCAGTTCAAATGAGCATGACTGTGCTTAATGGTATGAATCTGTAGAGTAGCACAATTTTGCCGAACATTAAGTAATAAATATATCACACACACACACACACAGACATAAATGATATAATAAACCCACACATATATATCAAGGAAATATTAGGTTCAGCTTCTGTCCCTCATGGCAGGAGGACATATATTGCGCTGTGAGCTGGACACATTCTCGGTGTACTTTATTTTACAGTACATGTACTACAGTGTACTTATAGTGTACCTACCAAAGAAAGTTCTGGTAATATCTGGTAACATGGGGTAGGGTTAGGTTTAGGGGTGGGTTCAGGGTTAGTAACTAGTTATTACCTAGTTATTGTAATTACTATAATAAGTACATAGCATGAACATGAGGAACAGGACTGTAAAATAAAGCGCTACCCACATTCTTCCTTTTCTCCCAAGATTTTGTCTAAATGACTCGCTCACTGGAAATCAGGTAGAAATTCAAGCTAGTTGAGTAAACTAATTGTCTATAATGGTCTTATTTGCTGCACACTGTGAAGAAATGCAACTTATCCTCCGTCAGTGTCTGCCAATGTCTACAGACAGACTGTTCTCATTTATGCAGTTCTTCATCAGCAGATTTTTTTATAGAGATTATTTGATCTTTAAAATTGATTATAGGTGCCAATTTATGATTAACAATGATTTTCTTATGCTATAATAAGCCCTATGTGCCTTGTCCGTCAGATCTTCAATTGCTTAATCAGATTGTCCATAGGCTGAAATGGTTAGACCCAAATACAGGTGACATGATTAAAAATTGTGTTCCCCCCCTCGAGTATAAAAACATTTTTTCAAAACAGTTCACCTTCAAGTAGCATATTTATGTTATTTTATATATACGATCATGGCTGGTTCACACTTTTTACTCCAGTAAATATTTTTTTATGGAAGGTTAATATTTTATGGCATTTACAATATGTTATATATTACAATATATTATTATATATAGTATAATATATTATACTGTAAACTAATCAATGATTAAAACAGGTTCATCCTCCAATATGGTCTTGCTAAGGCTGGGATGCTGTCATGCAAGATGAAATAAACTGAATAATTTCAGTGATGAAAGGTGAGTCACTATTATTTTCAAGTGGATTTCTTTGCTACAACATTGCATGCATGTACAAATAGTTTTGTGATCATTATTGTTTTTATAGTTGGATCTGTTGTATATTTGTGTTGCCTGAGCGGGTGATACATAAACTGCAAATACTTCTATGAAAATCTCCATTCCAAGTCCTGAATAATTTTTCTGATTTTGTCTTTTGTCCCCTGTCTCTCTTGAATATTCTGTTGGAAACAATTGTTTAGCCCTACCACAAATAATGATAACCTACATACACTCTGTGTCCAATGTCAACAGCCCTTTCTTGAGAACAGGCTTGACTTTTCCATTACATTAGTGAGAACTAATCTTAATGCCACATTCAACTTTTTTTTTTCTTCTTTTTTTTTTTTTGCAGTAGTTTGTGGAAAATCTTTCTGTGTCTGCACAGCAGGTTCTACCAAACAATGGTTTACTGACTGGCCTTTCAAATTTTTTACATTATATGTTCAACAAGATAAGCGCAACAGTAAGGCACCAACATTGAGAAAAAGGGCTCTTAGTTGTTGTTCCAGTTAATCCTGAAAGGGTTCAGGTCTATACTTTTTTTTTTTTTTTTTTTTTGCTGGCCAGAAAACAGAAAAGTTGAGAATTTGTAAGTATTGTACAGGTTTGCATTTTAATATGAATTACTACAATCTGACAAAAAATTTACAATTTGTAGGTAATTAAGATGCACCCCAAACCTAACCCTCAGGGTGCCACGAGCACCAATTTGCCAAATCATAAAATACTAACAAAAAGTCATGAGAGTGTGTTGTCCTTAGCCCGTTGACATCAAAAATCATATCTCTACGTTACCCACCCCCTAATTTTTTTCTTGACCATAGATGGTTATGAATTACTACAATCTGACAAAAAATGTACAATTTGTAGGTAATTAAGATGCACCCCAAACCTAACCCTCAGGGTGCCACGAGCACCAATTTGCCAAATCATAAAATACTAACAAAAAGTCATGAGAGTGTGTTGTCCTTAGCCCGTTGACATCAAAAATCATATCTCTACGTTACCCACCCCCTAATTTTTTTCTTGACCATAGATGGCACAAAATCTCATCTCAGCACTTTTGATGAAGGGCTATACTATTTTTAATTTGGTCATTTCATCTGAATATCAACATTTGTGAGGTTTAGTTAGTCAAAATAGTTTTGTGGTTAAGTGATCTAATTTTGTGTCTGAAAAATAGTGACCTTGCGTATTATTGTTTTTGTGTCTCCCCCAGAATTGGCACAGAAGGCCACAAGTGGTGTGTTGTTACTAGTGTTATTATTTTTAAATATAATAGTTATGTAATTCATTAGGGTTATTATTCAATATTTCTATTAATTCGATTTCAGGCATTGTCTCCTTCATTAAAACCAATAGGTTAATGAGAGTTAATTACATTTGCATTCATAGTGTTGCTATTATGACATATCTTCAGTTAAAATATGGTCAATTAAACATGTAAATATTTGTCCTTATATAAGTCATAGAATGATTTTACCTTTCATATGAATATTTTTTAACGGGATTCTGCTTTGTCTGTCATTGGTTATTCAATTATTCAACTAAATTGTCAAAATAACATTTTAAATAGAACAGTAGATTTAGTATTTTACATTAATGACACTTATAAATATAAGATTAATAAGAATTATGTCAAATCATCAGAGTGGCTTCTTACCCCAGATGACCCCACTGGCCAATTTATTCCAGTAGGGGCAATCTTGCCCCTGTTTTAATATTTTACATTTTGTGTCATAACTAAATTAGCAAATGTTTCTATTTATTTCCTATAATAACACATTGGGTGATGCATTTTTTTTTTTATTAACAGTGTGTCAGTTGCTGAGATGAAATTTGATTAAAAAAGAAGAAATATCAATAGAAACCAAACTAAAATTTCTGCTCCTGCAGGATGCATATCTTGCCTTAACATCAAGAGAATAATCGTCGTCAGCAGCATGACCTTGAATTTTTTCTCTGGTGTGAAGAATCACAGTAACCACTACAACTGCACTATGGAGGATTTCAGTTTCAGGTCTCCGCTGGACTTGCTAACGCAGTAGAAACGTTACTCAACTATGCAGTGTGTTCTTCTGTGGCCATAATTAAACCTCTCCTCAGCAATGGTGATTGGCTGATGTACATTTCTAAGGAAGTCAAGGGTGAAGGCGATATGTCTCGTGTGCTTCCAGTTCATTTGCCACTGTGTCAGTGAAAATCCCCAGGAGACACGGTAACGCTAGATATTTTTGGTAAGCCTGTTTATTTATTTATTTATTTATACTGTTTAAACGACTTAAATTGAAATGTTTATTTGAACTTTTCTGTTATTTAAGTGCAAACGAACATCTTTGGTTGCTACGCCACATCTCAAAGCTTCACCAGAGACCCGTTCGCCCAACCCGATCTCATGAATAAATAGTACGCCAAATAAAAACAAAAACTCGTGTTACTGATACGCAAAAATTGACTTTGGCGTGTATATGCTACGCAATGGGTAGGAATAGGGTTGTGGGGTAGATGCGTATCATATGTACGTGAAAACTGCTTATCATAAGCACGCCAACACATTTCTTATCATATGCACGCGAAAACTGCGTATTATATGCACGCCAAAGTCAATTTTTGCGTATCAATACCACGAGTTTCTGTTTTTATTTGGCGTACTATTTATGCATTTCCTGTGTTTCCACCTCCCAGCACTCACCATAACGTCTTCAAACTTCAAACGCATGCTATAAAGTTATTTGGCTGTAGGACTTTTTCAGCCAATACTGATTTTTCACTTCGATTTGACTGACTAAATGCAATTAAATGTGTTCAGAGGATATATGTATTATTATTATTATTATTTTAACTAAATACCCTAAGCTATGCTTACCAAAATGCATATTTTTGTTTGGAAACTGTTTTTTTTTTTTACAGTGAGATCGAGGTGTTGGATTTTGGAAAGCATGGAGGCCAACATTCAGCCTTTTTACATGTTAAGTCATCAGCATAAATTTGAGGTAAGCCTGTCTCAAACAGAGATTACTTTTCATAAAGAATGATCGTATAACATTATGCAGTGCATTCTAAATATTTAATTCCATTACAAAGTAAAAGACATTCATTCGATCTCCGCAGCAGTTGACATCTACATCTAGTCATGCACGTGTCCGTTTACATAATAAGCAAATTGAATCCAATGTTGTATGTAGTCTTTTATTATTAAAATAAACATTTGTCATCATTTATCAAAAAATAGGATCTACATATACAGTGCATGAGAAGCAAAATTAGAGCTACTTTAAGTGTTAAAACAGTGACATTTTAAATTCTTCAGATTTACCAAGGCCGCCAATAATTCTGTTTGAAGGCTTCAGAAAAATTGCAGCACTCGTCAACCTTTGTATTTTTAAGACTGAAGTGTGTGGTTTTGAGCTTCTTGGATCCATGGGTTCCAGCCTGTGCGTTAAATGATATTTTGTCCGTATCACAAATCTCAATCCTCTTCGGCATAGAGCAGAAATATCTGTCTGAAGTTTCCTGCAAGATGGGATAAGGAGCGTCTGTTTTAAACGAAGCTTTGTGTAATCGACGAAGAGTACAAGTTGAGGCAGGGATCCGAGCAGGGTCGCTCTCCGCGGTACTGAAATCAGGAACAAGGTTAGAACCGCTCCTAAGATGTGTCAGCATGATGGAGCGGGAATCTCTGTCTGCGTCCGAAGCGAGAAGATAATGACTGACAGTGGCGAGACAACTTCTGAAGCCAGCATGATATTCAGCAGAGTCACAAACTGTGGGCATTCCTGCATTTAGAGAAATCAATAGTTATTGTTTTCCAATAATACACTTAAATTATGTTGAAAATGTAACGAATAATAATTCTTTAAATGCTAATGGAACACAAACCTCTTTTGATGTTTTGTAGATGCATCAGATGTTTAACCGTAAGCTCCAAAATGTCAGCCTTTTCCAATTTTCGCTTGCGGATCTGAATAATATAAAATACACCAGTTGGTTTTTGAGACAGACATTTGATGTTAGAATTTTAAATCCATTTAATTTTCTTACATTATTCGAACAGACACTCTCCAGGAGACTTTTCAACTGATTCAAACATTTATTGATATGTGCTCTTCTTTTCTTCTCCATCAGTGGTTTGGAGACCTGGAAGACAAATCCGTTTCTTTTATTTAAAATGCAATCAATGCACGCTGATAAAGAAGTTATAGATTTTTTAAATTAAATTAAATTTATTTTTTTGTAACAAATAAAATCGTTTCACTTATAACTCTAATCACCTTTTTAACGCTCTGAGTTTTCGCCGTTACCACTCTCTCTGATGCTGCAGCCATTGTCCTCAAATGCTCGTTGCGCTTAGATACCCAGATGAATTATTGCTAACTTCCTTGTGTCAGAGTGAAGGAATTCTCCATAGTATCCTGCTTTATAAAGAGAGACTCACTTAACATCTCAATGCACTGCTCACATCATTGGTGCGCAAAAAGAGCATCCATTTAGTTTCTGCTGGACACCCAATCAGCATGAAGTTGCTTTCCCGGCTGTGCTTTTGTTCTTAAAAAAGGAGCTTAGGATTGCCATTGGTGCTACTCTCTTTTATAAGCATGAGACTTCTTATTCACACAATCTGAAGAAAAATGCACAATAAAATAATAATAATAATTACTTGGTCGTATATTGGCGTAATACGTAATTGTCTTTTACCTTTTTCTCTTGCATGTCTAATTTATTTTATTTGAAATTGCAAACGGGGGCTTTTCTAAACATGGGCTAACCCTTATAATCATATGATCTAATATTTTTTCTTATATATTAGCCTATCTTATATTTCATTTGCATTAGTTTAGAACGAACGAGATCGTCGTGTGGGGTGAAAATGTAGCCTATAGAGAGTTCCATAGAAACACCGTAAAATGGAAAATGTTACAAATAACCAGTCGAGATGTAGAGGAATTAACTCTGACTATTCATCCCTTTCTCTTCAAGTTTCACGCCATGTTGAGACAGGAAGCACCGTGGAAATCTTTTCCGTGTCTTCACAACGTGGCCA
>NW_015539980.1:907651-926725 GCF_001515605.1 Sinocyclocheilus anshuiensis
TCTGCCAATAAGGCCCCCTTCCTTATTGGCAGAAATTGGCCACGTTGTGAAGACACGGAAAAGATTTCCACGGTGCTGCCTGTCTCAACATGGCGTGAAACTTGAAGAGAAAGGGATGAATAGTCAGAGCCCCCTAATCACCTTTACTGAATTAAAACGTCAAGATTATACAAACCAAAGCTACATTTTCTAAAACCGCCAAAAACGCTCTAGGATTCTTTGGTTGTCTGTAGAATACAGACGGTCATGCTACAAGTAAAGCTCTAAGTTTTAAGCTTGGTAACATACATGTTCTCAAAGAGAAGTAGAATTCTCACAGATGTTCCCTTCAAAGAGCGAAGCGAGGAGAATCAGAGGAACGCCTCCTGTCCAAGGGCCCTATCCGCCTGATTGTCCACACTTCTCCATCAATAGAGCCTGTCCTTGGAAATGTCATACAGGGATTTTCCAAAAAAAAAAAAAACACTAAAGTATAGGCCCTATGGTTTCCAGCAAGGAAAACTAAGGAAAAATTACAATTTCACATAAAAATGATGAACAGTTCAAAATCAACACAGACTCGCGTCAGATCATGCCACAGCATGGTTCATTTCTGGATACTTTTATTTCGGCTAACTTATTTTGTTCAAATATTGATTATTTGAACAAAAATTGTATGCACATTGCTGCAGCAATGCCATTTTGGTTTTTATTTTTTCTTTGATTAAAATTATAATGTCCTGTTGCACATGCGCAGTAAAAAAAGACAGAGAATGACTTCAAAAGCGTGACACGCGACAGGACGAATGAATGTCCATTGATAGCTTTAAGACCTTTTTTTTTGCTTGAGACGGCCTCACTATATAATAGCTTTATTTATACAAAGGGAACAAATAACGTGACACCGGGATGGACTCACATGACCATTTCAGCAGCTCCGGTCAAGAGCCTTTAGAAAGCAATGAAAAACACTGCAGTTTATATATGTATAGCGAAGCGATTGATATTTCGGGTCTATTGTATGTCTTCTAAAATAAGTTATTTTTCAAGGAATCAGTTCCTTTTTACAAAACAATAATATTGCATCAAAACTTTGCAAAAAAGTGTACAGTGTTTACAACATTACGTTAAATACATCGAGAGGGAAAGTGTTTTGCTATTTTAAGTAGCCTAGTCTGTTTATAGCAATTTCTGGTACTGTCCATCAGAAAAAGTCCGTACCGCAATGGTGTCGCTTCTGATTAATATGTAGGCGATATAAAGTGATCTTAACATCATAATTTTAATTAATAGCTTTTCTGTTGTTCCGTATTTTAAGTTTTTCTTAACACGTTCGGCTAAAGGACATGCCGGGTTACAGATGCATGTTTGTTATAGCATTTAAAATTCAATCGTTTGTAATGGCCAACAAATTGGTTAATAACGCCGCAGTTGTTTCTCTTTTCACAGCGTAAAATGGCACAAATCAGTATGAAATCGGAGCAAATCAGCTCTCTTTTGTGAAGCTGATTTGCGCGTCAGTCTCACGCACAGAAACACCAACGTTGTATTAGCAGTTAATTTTCAACAGCAAATCAATTTACTTAGTTAACTGTGCCAAAGTCTATAGTTTTAGATCAGATGAAATATATATTAAACGCACAAAGCTTAGATGGAAAAAATCACTTTATTGTCATGTTAAGAAACCTTGTCAGAAACAAGACGGGGACAATTTGTGCTCGAAATTGGCATAGACTGCGATAATGGTTAAGCGCATGTTTATCAAAAGCTTGGAAGTGCTTTCACTTTTCTCCATCTGTAACTGATTAACCCTAACTGCCCTTTATCATGCGCCTAGTTAGAAGATCATGTAGTGACTGAAGTATTCTATGGCTTGTTAACAACAATTAGTGAAGTATAATTATACAATTACTGCAATAAACGTTTCTTTTCCAAAGGGCTACCATTCATTGTTAACATGTAAATACAAAAAGCATGGCGGTAAAAGAGACACACCTGATGTTCTTGAGCTCCAAATGACAGGGTTACCAACAATGTAAACAAGTCAAACAAAACTGTCATCACAATTCAAAGACATTTGAGATAAACTTATAAACTATAAACTATAACATCAGTAAAGCCGTTGCATTATGTTTATGATGCAGGGTTGGTTTTGTATTCTGAAAGATTGTTTTAGTGTTTCCTTTTAATGTTACATTTTTACAGTGAAAACTTACTTGCAATGTGTCCTGCAGGTGATGTACTACATGTCATCAGAGCAAATTTTCCAAACATCAACTTTTCCGAATATTAAAAAACTATATATAGCCTATATTAAATTCAGCAAAGTATAATTCACAAGACTTGGATTTAACGTTTATTTTGTAAAATGCTGATGATCCACATACTGTATTCTGCATTGTTTATTAAATAATAATAATTATTACAAATAGTTAAATGCCGCGCGACAATTTTTTATTTTTTTTTGGTCTGATCAAACATTGTATGTCATGAATTTCTATAGACTAGAGCGCAGGTCTTTGAGAAGTCTTTACTTTGAATTAGACGTGCACGGTCTTGTGTTTAGCTGTGTGCACTAAGGTTACTGGCTAAGGAAAGAAAAACAGAAGGGCACATTTACATTGCTTTGGGTATTCTTATGGGGCTGAAATAAATTAGTGGATAGTAACTTAAAACCCGCGAAGGATGGAAGCAGTGTGAAGCCATTCAATCAGAAACGAAAGACAAAAGACCCCTCACATTGTTAAGCACCACATTTTGTCTATTGGGGCTCTTTGAGTTGCAAATCTTCTGTCATTTAGCCTCCAGGAAAAGCAACAAAATCTGTATAAGAACGAAGACTTGCGAACACTGTTTTTAGTACAAATTTATCAGCGAATATTGACTTTATCGCGCTAAATTAGGCCTATTGATGAAAGTTCTTATCGTAAATTCGTATTCTTTCAAAATACGGGGCTATTCTCATTTCCAAACAAAATTTTTCTTCTATATATATTAGTGAAATATTCTTTCATCTGTCACAAATAATTCATATATTTAAAATAAACCAAATGTATTTTCATTTGTTCTTTGTTCGGTTCATGACAGAGTGGAATCGTTTAGGCTTCTCAAAAATTCAGATATGCGCTTGCTCGAACGAATCTATTTAACCCATAAGTGAGCTAAATATGATAATATCGCTAAAAAAAGAAAAAAAAAACATTATTTTGAAGAAAGTTCTCCGTTAGGGTGCGGGTTAAGGTTAAGTTACGATATTTCTAAACAGCTGTATATAAAAGCAATAGGACTATAAGTATATGCAATGTCCCCAAATATTTAGTAAACTAGTAAAATGTTGCAAATTTTAAAAAGTAAAATGTTCTCACTCAACCTTCTTGAACCCCGACTATTGTGTTAACACCTAGTTAAAACGGCCAAATCAAGTTCAGGTTATGTAAATCTAGCTTTTTGCACAGGTTATTTGGAGGCTTATTTTTTATGAGTTAGTTTACGCATGTATTCACCTGATAAAAAACAATAGACGTCTATTAAATGTCCTCACTAATATAGTTAAACAAACATGTTTAAACATAATTCGTTTTATTTTGTCTTATTTTGATTACTTATTTTTTTGTAAATACATGTCTAGGTAGCTTAAGAATGCTAGCCAACACTGAACAACAAGACAACGCAAAAAGCCACACAGATGAGTCGCGTGGGTGGCATGGAATGTCCCTCCAGAGAAAATTAGTATGAAATCTGCAATTTGTTGGTGTCAGCGTTCGGTGTGCTTGCAGCACCATATGCTACGCTGCGACTTACTATTGAAACTATTCGTCCCTGGTTTCACGGTTCATCCTCCGGTTCCGCACAGCAGAGGTCTCAATGAGCGAACAAAGTGACAATTTACCTCTCTAATAAGCATATCGTCATGGTGACTGGTATCCCACTGCGGTCATTCTCAATCGTCTTCAATAAACTACTTTTGCAAACTGCACCATTTGTGGGTCCATGTAAAAACTGGATCTCAACGTCATATAGCCACTTTTGGTAAGACTGGTCTTTTTTTTTTTCTTATTAAGAGTGTTCAGCTTTACTACTAGGGGCAGGGGCATGGCAACACGGAAACACCATAAGAAACATTTTGGGCTCCCCAAAGTACATTTCAGTTAACAGTTCTTAAAAGAACCACTTTTTCTTAGTGTGAATAACATTTTTTAAAGAACATTTGTTCACTATAAAGAAAATGGAAAGGTTCATTGGATATTAAAGTTTCTTCGTGGAACCATAGATGCCAATAAAGAAGCTTTATTTTTAATAGTGTAGAAAGGCTGCATTTTACCAAAAGCATTGTAAGATCGTAGAATCATTGCCCCCAATGGTCTTTACGAGAAACGAGAAGCTCACATATTGCTTTTGAGAAACACAGCCCAGCGCTACACCGCTTGTGGTGTCGTTGTCCAAGGTACTGAAATCAGTTAGGCTATATTTGAGCTAGACAAAATGTATACAGCTAGTCCTTCCACAACTCATTTGATTGATTTGTATTCAGACTCCAATGTATGTATGTATGTGTGTGTGTGTGTGTGTGTGTGTGTTTAACCCTTGTATGGTGTTCGGGTCTGTGGGACCCGTTTTCACTTTTTATCAAAAGAAAAATAATACTATTAATTATTTTTTTCAAACTCAGACTCATTGGCCTTGGCTCATTTTCTGTGAAGAACATTTATCAGAACAAATGTTCAATGCTTAATTAAAAATAATTCGTATGTGTAAGGTATGCGCTCATGTTTGTCATAAGATGAAATTCGTGTGTTTGTGTTTGTGTTTGTGTATGTGTGTGTGTGTGTGTGTGTGTGTGTGTTTACTAAAATCCGAAACCGAAAAGTGCAGGCTACCTCTTGTTTTTTTTTGTTTTTTTTTGCAGTTTGGACGTAATGTCTAAAAAAATTAGAATTCTCACAGATGTTCCCTTCAAACAGCAGAGCGAGGAGAATCAGAGGAACGCCTCCTCGAGGGCCCTATCCGCCTGATTTTCCACACTTCCCCATCAATAGAGTGGGTCCTTGAGAAAGTCTTTGACTTAGCGTTAGGCTAACTGTGCACTATATGCATTCACTGTAGGACATAGTCTTTTACTACACTTTGTACTTGCACTCTTTTACAAATTACTCAGCATTTAGGCTATGCATAATAATAAATTTAATCATTTAATATAGCATATGTCCTATAATTTAACGTCTGCCTTCATCTCGCCAGGTCTACAAAAATGTGCATATTTTGGAGGAAAACAGAATTCCACTTAAAAATTATTATAGACCTGTCTATCATAACAAACAGACTATATGACAAATTTCGTGCAGTTATAAAATGAGAAAGATTGTGATGTTGACTTAAAGGGGTCATATGACGTTGCTAAAAAAGAACATTATTTTGTGTATTTGGTGTAATAAAATGTTTAAGGTTCAAAAAACACATTATTTTCCACATACTGTACATTATTGTTTCTCCTCTATGCCCCACCTTTCTGAAACGCTTTTACAAAGCTCATTGGTCTGAAAAGCCAGGTATAAGCTGATTGGCCAGCTATCCAGTGCGTTGTGATTGGCCGAATACATCAGGCGTGTGACGGAAATGTTATGCCCTTACCATACTGTGATGCCGTGTCACAGCGCAAAGAGACAAAAACAATAAAACCTATTATAAACAAGGCATTTGTTGCATCCAGTGGGGACATAATTACGGATTATAATGACTTATACTGTCTTTTTACACGTTACGTTGCATTGCGCCACGTAAACATTTAGCATTATTTATATTATAACAGCCGGCATTGTAGGCTACTCTCCCAGGATCAGGAAACGGTCCTCATCCTCCCTAAAATGCGCTGCACACATATGAATATTCGGTTTGTCAGCAACAATACTACAGCCAGAATAAAAGTTACACCTTCTTTCTTTGCGTGAACATTTGGGTGGTGTTGTGCAAATCTTCCCACACAGTGACGTAGACATGTGGGGGAGTGTTTAAACGAGCTGTTTTAGGAGGGCTTAGAGTCTTAACTTTTATAAAGAATATCTCTTTGGGTTTGAGACTTTAGTCTTTGCAACTTTAGGGATCTTATCTATTCACGAACATCTTGTAACACCCCAACGAGAAAAGAAAACTTGAAATCGCATCATATGACCCCTTTAAGACACAGGACACGCAACAGGATAAATGGCAATGTATAGCCTTATATGACTCTTTTTCTTTCCTTTCTTCTTCTTCTTCTTCTTCTTCTTTCTAAATCTAATTGATTACTAAATTATAGTCTAATAGAGATAACTCTACATTTTTAGAAATAAAATATACTGTAGGCCTACTGATTTGTCTGTGCGTATTGATTATGTTGCTACAGAAAATCACTTTAGCAAGTAGGCCTAAATCTCAGATTAAATTGCGTGTAATGCGCCGAATAATTGTTTCAAAACGCTGCAGTACTGTCCTGCAAAGTAGCGCGAAATCGGTATGAAATTGGAGCACAGCAGTTAGGTACATGGTGGATGGATTCACTCCTTTGTGCTTCGTCGATGCTGTTTATCATGCTGTTTTCACGCTTAAATTTAACATGTTGCAGCACATTAGCCCTTTAATTTAGCCACCACATTCTGAAGAAAATCTGTTTTCTCTGCTCACAATTAGGTCCTGTACGTTAAATTGAAGCCAGACAAACACAATTCAAAGATTTAAAAATGCAAAAAATAATAATAATAATAAAAAAAAAAACTTTTGTAGACACTCTACAAATGCGCTAAATATGTTTTGGTCTCTTAGGTCGCACAATGCCCTCTGATTAACAATTAACCACATTAACTACATCTTATTAATACTGACACTGTGGGCTGATGTTAAAACTCAGCAAAATAGAAAAAAAAAACAGACTCGTTAACTGATATGAATATAAATACATGCAATATAAATACAGCACTACAAAAGAAACAACAAATACAGACAATATACAATTATATATATATATGTATAGACATATGGGTGTGCACCTTAAATTTGAATATTTAGCCTACATTACACTTTCTAGTCATCTTTATTATTTCTTTATATCTTTCTTTACTCTATTTTGAAAATATGATATAGGCCTACTGAACGAATTTAGCTTATGCAAAAGATAATGGCCTGTCTTCGGGAATTCTGAATGTCACGGAACGGGTCAACCAAGAGCGAAACAAATCGGAGAACCGCCTTTACTATTCAGAGGTTAGAAAGAAAAGAAAAAAACTAAATGAAACAAATGGCTTCCCGCAAAGTTCAACAAAATACCCAACTTGATACCAACTATATTTAACAACTACAATTTGACATATTTAATTTGTGTCACTGTAAAATGCCACGCGTCCGTCCTGTTTGTATTGGGCTAATCAAACATGTTCTATAATGAATTTCTATAGACTGCAAGTTATTCAGAAGGCTTTGGTTCAGGTGCACAATGCCCTGTGTTTGGTTGTGTGGACTGAGATCTCGGTCTCAAAGGAAAAGAGAGGGACATTAACATTGCTTTAGGTTTTCTCAAGGTCTGAAATGAACTAGTGGAAAGTAACTTTAAAACTCCATGAAGGATGAACCCTTTGTAAAGCCTTTCAATGAGAAACACAAGAGCTTAACAAAAGACGGGCCCCCTCATTGTGAAGCACTAAATCCTGTCTATGGATGCGCCTTGAATTGCAAAACATCTGCCATTTACTCGTCAGAACTTGCGACTCATTTGTATAAGAATAAACGACTTGTGTACACTGCTTTCGTTTGAACGCAAAATAAGACAAGGAATCAAACATGGTTTCTTGCCATTACATCATGGACAAAAAATGTCCATGTTTCTCTGTGTTTGTACTTATCTTTAATTTCAAATATGAAACTCTCTCTTTTGGAAGATCCACAAACCTACCGTCTTTCTCCAATAGCTACAGCTCTATTTTCGTCTCAATATTTGTAGTAGTCCAAAGATATGTAAAATAAATAAGGGGTTCCACAAATGTCTTTAACAAGGGAACTGTAGTTTTAAGTAACAACAAATCAAAAGACTTTTCAAAATGCTCTATTAGCGGCTGTAATACGATAGAGGATTGTTATGGTTATGCTTCTGTGTTAAAGTATAGCCTAATCGTAGGTTTCCCAGAGAACTGTCTTTATAACTCCAAAATGTGGAAAATCGGCACCAGCTTCTGAAAAGGTGGGGGCGGCCCGTCAATTTTCCTCGCTTCGTATTTTTGGCGCACAAAATAGGCCTATGCGTTCTGTTAAAATAATGAATGGGTTCGCTGATGCATGAAAAAAAAATGGAGAAAGAGAGAGCGGGAGTCTGGATGAGAGAGAGAGAGAGATTTGGATGAGTGTGCGTTTCACAAAAAATAAATAAAGAAATAAAATAAATAAATAAATACATAACACTTTTTGCCTCTAACCCAGGGTGTAAAATATGTTGCATCCTGTAGGCAGAGGTGGAAAGTCCAGGGGTCCAAAAGTAAAAGTCCTGCCATATGTTTATTCCACCCATGAACGATCAGCCAGCTGTTTTCACCAGAGGTGAGACCAAGTCATTCCTTTAAGTGACAAGCAAGTCTGGAGTCAAATCCCAAGTCCTCAAAGAGTTACATTTAATGAGATAATTAAGCGACTAATTAAATGATGATTGTGCATTAATGATGAACACCTGCTGTTATTGAGAATTACAGAGGGTCAGATGTTGATGTTTTATTGGTTAAAATGATGCCACCATCATGGAGATCAGTGTTTGCTTTAGTTGGGCTCTTGACCCTTGACTTCCTGTGTTAGATCTCTTTCTGTAACAATGCATGAAGTGTTGTATAGCGGTGAGCTCAGTGTTGAGTGTGAGTTTATGTGATGAGTTAGTCATCATGAGCTAGCCTGATTACATAAAAAAAAAACTCTGCTCTGCTTTTTCATTTATATGTTTAGATTTTGCATAATCAACCCTGTGAAACTACAGCGTGCAAGCAAAGTGTTGTTCTACTAGTTACAGTAAATGAGTTTTAAATCTATGCAAGGCATACAAAAGTGTTAATTCTTCTACTGTTTAGACCAGGGTTGGGCAACTTTGATATTGAGAGGGCCAGCATTTTTTCTTTACACCAAGGGGCCAGATTACTAATCCACATCCACACACCATTACACTGTCTTATTCAATTTCATTTTTATTGAAGGAAATGAAAATATAATGTAATTTGTTTTAAAAGATTTTATTAACTATAAAACTTGTGCAGTTAAGCTAATTCGGAAGGGAAACTGTTGTCAGTGGACAGAAATATTACCCCAACAAGCTAATGTAAACATCTCAATTGCATTGTCTGTAAATTTGCAGCAAACAAATGTACAGAGGTCCTGTTTTATTAGTGGCTATAAAACTCATTTAATTCAGGTGCGAAAATAATTAATATCTAGCGCATGAGCACAGAGAGATGTGCGAGTGCACAGGACAGTTTGAGTGAGAGGAGAGACACGTTTTAAGTGTGCGCACTCTCTCTGGGCGAGAGCAGTGTGTATCTGAGCGCGCGCGTCCGGTTTTGTGCGAGAGCAAAGGAAATCCGCGTGCGAGCGGGGAGATTCGCGCTCACGCATTATATTAATGTGCTTTCGCGCTACAATAATGGTCTCTCTTGACATTTGCCATTAAAATAACGCCATATCTATCGATAAACACACACACGCTCTGCGCCGCTGCGGTCTGCGGATTGAAAAAGAACGCGCTGAAAGATGGGGAGGAGCCGATCGAAGTCAGCTGCAGTTTTCAGATGACCATTCCGGCCGGAGCGACGAGACAAAAACATTAAAACCCATTAAAAACAAGGCATTTGTTGCATCCAGTGGGGACATAATTAGGATTATAATGACTTATACTGTCTTTTTACACATAAACATAAAACCATGTCTGCATTTGTTACCTGAGAAATGACAAAAAACAAGCGCTACTCTACACTGCTCAAAACTCGCGTTTGAATCGTCAGTGGCAAATCCTTTAAATATGAAAACGTACTTACAGTCTGTGAGTCAGAACAGCCGGCACTGTAGTCTACTCTACCAGGATCAGGAAACAGTCCTCCATAAAATGCGCTGGACACATCTGAATATTTGGGTTGAACAGTTCTGGAACAGTGTTGTAAATACAACTTAACCACTGATTTCTGGTCGTGTCCTCTTTTGGAAGACAAAACAAAGTAGTTTCGCTTTCACAACAAAACACACGGAGGGCTAGAGTGAGCGGAGGCCGGCGGGCTTGAGAACGGCGCTGAAGCGGATATCGTCCTCTTTTGGAAGGCCAAACAAAGAAGTTTCGCTTTTACAACGAAACACAGCGCCTTCGCGACATGGCGGCGGTGGGAACAACAATACTACAGCGAGAATAAAAGTTACGCTTTCTTTCTTTGTGTGAACATTTGGGCGGCGTTATGCAAATCTTCCCACATCGTGACGTAGACATGTGGGGCGTGTTAGAACGAGCCGTTTTAGGTAGGTGTGGCTGACTCTTAACTTTTATAAAGAATATCTCTTTGGATTTGAGACTTTAGTCTTTGCAACTTTACAGATCTTCTTTATGCACCAAGAGCTTGTAACACTCCAAAGAAAAAAAAGGAAAAATTGAAATCGCATCATATGACCCCTTTAACACATTCTCGTTGCCTATGTGGTTGGAAACTACACCTTTGTTGCCTCAGCCAGGAAGATTATAGAAAAGAAAATTCGCATATTTTCACTGGAATATTCTGACTTTGAAAAATATGTCGAATTACGCCACCAGTTGGCCAAATGGAGCACTGGCACTTGCAGCTCCACTCCTGAAGGTCCAGTGTCCAGCAGACTTTAGTACCAGTTCTAAATATCCCATTTCCGAATAAATCTGAACACTTTAATTTAATGTTCATGTGTGTTTGGTTAGCATTCAAGCTAAGTAGACATGTACTGGGTTCATTAATAATATTAATCTACAACATCCAGTTATCACTGAATATATTATATGATCCAACATTATCTATACAATAGAAGAACTGTGTGTATTAAAGTACAAATATCCAATGGTCTGTAACGTTAAATTACCATGAATCAAATAAATATTTCTACTACTAATCTGTGGTTAAAAATATGAAATATGAATCCTCATCTACAGTATCTATATACCTGGTAAATCACTGTTAATAGAATGTAAAAAGGATCTTCTTTTGACTTTCACAGAAGAAAGAATTGCATGTTTGTAACAAAATGAGAGTGAAAAAATATAATAATGACAGGCTGAACTTTTTTATTATTTTTTTTTTAATCACCATTTAGGCAATGATGAAGTGAAATGTCTAACGGCACATCGGCGGCAGCTGCCTTTTGACAGTGTATTAAAACATTTTGCGTTTTCAATGTGACTGCTTTTTCTCAACAATGCTTAAATACAGCACCAACAAAAACAGACATAACAACAGATACAAATGAGACTTGTAATAAGTGGATCTGAAGAACCAGTATGGCAATGGATATGAAAGCATTTATGGAAATGTTTAAAAAGGACAGCTAAATAAAAGGATGCATGTGTTCATTTAATGCTAGCATCTAATCATCAGCTTTAAAGACTGATTTGAACTAAACCCATAAATTTATGATCAGTAAATATTCCTGTGTCCTTCATATGTATACCACTGTTCAGAACTGTGCAAGCTAACCATGTGCTGATTAGCATCTTTGAGCTAGGTTCAAAATATCTAAAATGATCACTACCGAAACAGTCACTACCGAAACATTAGGGGGAGTTTCGGTAGTGACATCTATGTTTTTTGGGTGTTATCCCACAGAATTGTCACTACCGAAACATGTCATCATTATTTAAGTAGTGACAAAAGGGAACACATAATCCTCATATTTGGGGGAAATAAACAATATTTTAGTACAGTTATGCTTTTTTTTTGTATTTTAGTATGTTTTAGTAGTGTTTTAATATGTAAGTTAAAATTCTGTAATGTGATGTGGTTGCTACCAAAGCATTACTGTCACTACCGAAAATGTGCTGTCACTACCGAAACATGGGATGTTTTGTCAAAAATAAAGTATACTGAATTATCAACTAAGATGTTTTGATAGTTTTTGGTTCAATGTATATTCAAACTAATGAATCCTTAACTTCGAAATCAGTATGATCACCTTTTTGCCTTTTACAAAGAAGAACTGGATTCAAAATACAACAAATCTCATAAATTACACTTGAAATATTGTTAAAATGTAATTGTTATAGATTCACCTCTGAAAACAAATAGCTATATATATATATATATTTATTATTAATGTGTTTTGGTAGTGTCAAATTTGGGGAGAGGACAATTATTCCACAATTTTCTGAAAATACAATATGAGAATTAACTGCACAATTACTAGAAATGTGTGGATATTATACAATTTGCATACATACAATTTTTTTGGAAAAAATTTGTAAAATTTTCAAGACGTTTCCAACTCTGTAGAATGGCCCATATATATAGAAATATTTAAAGTATGCCCATTTTCTCAGTTCACCCCTAAATGAATCTGTGCTAAGTCCTACTAATAGTTTGGGTGTAATTCTGAATAGATGTTTGAAAGTATGCAGCAGTGTTCTTTTGCGGCTGGAATATTATAATGTAACATTTCGGTATGAAGTAACTGAAGAGAATTCCATATATACTTGAAAGCTGTGTCATCGCATTAACAAGCTGGATGTATTTGCTTTTGAGAATGAGGAATGCTGTGAAATAAACAATCCAGCACATATTGTACAAAATGAGACTGAAAGTTATTGATTTGGCCTCATTGTAATTTTTTGGCAGATCTCTTCCCATGTAAGAAAATAAGAGACACAGGAATCCAAGAAACCAAACTATAAACACAACTACGCTAACAGTTGCAGTGTTCCCCATTTCACAGCTGAGTCAGGTCTTTAAAAGTTGATGAGTCCCTGGAGGGTTTGGGCGTTGAGACAGTCATCCATAGTATACAAGAAATTAAATGAATGACAGAAAAAAATCCAACAAAGAGCCACTGTCCGTTGTGCTTTACCCAAATGCTGTGGATGTTAGGGAACTTGGCAGCTATTTTGAAGACACAAACAATTTGAAAGGAACGGACAGCCATACAGGAGAGAAAAATAGTGAAGAAAAATGCAAATGCAACATTTCTCAGGATGCAGAATACAGATGAGGGTTTTCCAAAGAAAAAGAACACACTTATTGTAGACATTATCAAACACGCCAACATGAGGAAACACATGCTGCCACCAGCAGACTTTACCACTGGTGTGTTGTAATTGTGAGCAAAAAGGCAAAATATGGCAATAAGGAGAAGAATTAGGCATGTGGCAGAAGCCATGACAATGATGGAGAGGATTTCTGTGACCTCAAGATAGACAACAGAACGGTTCTTACATGTCGTACTGCCCTCATCAGACCATTCGCTCTCTGCACACGGAGAACAGGTATAGGGGTCCCCTGAAAAACAGCAAAATAATATGAGAATGTAATACAGCCAAAATCAGACATTTGATGTCATGAAGTTTAAACAGTACAAAAGGTTCAACAGATTATCTCTGCATAACACCATATAATGCTGTATAATACTGTATAATGGGAGACAGCACAAAAGAAGACAATATCCCTTCATAATTTTTTCTTCTTGAACTTGGCACCAAATACAAACACATTTGGTAGCTATCCATTCTGAAATTTCATCTTTGTGATATCTATTCCATCTGAACTTCTTTGAAGTTATCCATTTATTTGCTGTTTGTTTGTTTATTGTCATTTTCATATATGAATTTACTTTATGTTGGTTATTAAAAGTGTTCATAAAACGTACAGTATACAGTATTTATTAATGGTAGATTTGTAAACACAGTAATTCATTTAATTTTGTAAGGTAAAAAAATATACCAACATTTAAAGTTAGATCAAAATAAAATGATACAGTTTTTTAGTAATTATGATTTTTTTTTTTTACAATTCCATGAATAATATTGTACAAATTGTACAAAAACGCACATTTACATTTTAAAGTATATTGACACCATATTTAAAAACAGATTATGCAAAATACATCTCGGATATCATTTTAATTATTCAAATCATTTGGGGTTGGGGTTTATATATACAACTATTATGGTCTACTATAACAACTATCAAATATTTAAATGTATTCCCTAAATTATTCCCCACCCTGTACATGCTAAACTTGATGTTATCTTCCCTTATCTTTCCCTTGTGTAGTGGCAGCATGGACTGATAAAATGCCTGTTTTGTCATTGATTGCTTAAAATACTCACAAGAATAATTCACATAGCTGTTACGTGGACACTTTTTACACAGAAAACAGCAACTATGATATCCATTAGGTTCCCTCGAAAATCCCTCTTTGCACTCAACAGAGCAGTTTGAGAATGGAACCTTTATGGAATGGGAAAATGTGCTATTACAATTAATCAATGTTAGGTGAATATTTAGATAAATACTCAGCAAAAAGATAACTTACAGGACCATTGTTATGCCATGGCAAGCGAGAGTTGTTGATAGTAAAAGTAATTTCTGGATATGTATCATACTTGCCCACCATCTCAAAACGTGGAGGATTTGTTTCAGTATTCCAAAGTGTGACCGCAAAACTGATGTTTGGATCACCATTATCATCATATTTCATCCGACGGCCGTTAAGTTGGAATTCCAACTTCTTAATTTGTTCCAGAAGCTGTTGGACAGTGTGGTGAAATTATTAAGAATTAATATCAGAATACATGCTATTACTCTTCATGAAAAATGTCATAATCATCTTATGCATTCCCTCACCATGTATGGCTTAACTGTTATGTTTTTGTGGTATTCATTCATGTCACACTGCAGAACATTATGCAATGCATGAGCTATGGTATATATGGCAGCATAAATGGCGAAAGAGAATGTGGGATTTTCATTTATAATCTCCTCTGCGTTCAACGATGTGCAGTAATCACAATCTTGATTACATGTCTTACTCTCACTCTGGATGTCACTGTCAGTGCTATAAGCTTTAATTGTTCTCCTGTGTTTATAGATGAATTCATCAAATCCAGGTAATGTCAACAATCTCTCTGTAATGCCAATGACTGTGCCAATTTTCCCAATTCCTGGCTCTCTTGGAAGCTGCTGATTCATAGCCCAGGTTTCACTCGCAATCCATACTTTGTCTCGGATGTTGTTCGCTATGGCTGCTTTGATAATGTTGCTTGCATATCGTGGTACAGCGAAAACAACAATGACATTGATGTTGAGCATATCCATCTTTTTAAGTGTTAGACTGTAGTTTGCCCTTTGGTTAAAAGCCTCTTGATAGGCCAAACAAATGCCAGTATTTCTGATATACTTTTTAAACAGATTAAGTCCATCTGAACTGTAATCATCTTGGCTACCAAGAAAGGCAACCCAGTTCCATCCAAACCACCGTATGATGTGAATAATCATCTCTATCAGGTCTTTGTTGCTAGGGATTGTTCTTATAAAGGAAGGATACATACGTTTATTGCTTAATGCATAGCTAGAAGCTCCATAATTCACCTTTGAAAGAATAGAAAACATTCCAATTGATTAGCATTATATAGTAAGTTGGTAGTCCTGAACAAAAGGAAGTAAACAGTTTGAAAAAAAAAAAGAATTTACCAATGGTATAAGGTCCATTGTTATTAATGGTGCAATGGCAATAGTGCTTGTGCTTCCATATGGCCCTGTTAAGGCAATCACTTTAGGCTGATAGTTGTTGAGTTTTTCTTTAGATTTTATTAAGCCATTATTTGAGATAAAACTGAAGACTGAATGGAAATTTTTTGAGTCAGTACAGTGGTCAAAAATCTCATATCCCAGAGAAACGTTGGGCAGAAGAGTTGTGGAGTTATTAATCTCCTCAATAGCAAACCTCATCACTTGCAACATCTGATAGCCAGATTTTGAGAAAGTGTATCTAGAAAATATCAGTTAAGTGAACAGAGCTTAATCAAATCTTTGTTTTAGAAATGTGACTTGAAACAAAATACTGCAGCAAAAAGATGCTTACTTACCTTAAACATTGAATGGCTTCTGGGGAGGACAAAGGAGTTGCATGTTGAACTTCGTGTAAAGCAAAAAGGCCACCCAATAAGTAATCTCCCTTCAAGCTGAAGTCAGATTCTAAGCAAAACACATTGAAAAACAAACAATTAATAAAGGCTGGAAGGAAAGAGCAAATGCTACTCAAATGCATGGTTTATGGTGGACCGTTGGTTGTGAAACTGAAGTCAGTAGTGGCAAAAATGATAGAAGTCAGGCTCATATAAAACTACTGAATTTGCTTAAAACACAATTCAATTTGCTTAAACCACTATATTCACTGATACAAAAGACAATTTCCATATCTAAACTCAAAAAAAAAAAAATACATCAATCACTTGTTAAGTAGAGCATTACACCACATCAAAATCAACAGATGCAAACTATCACTTTAAATACAGTGTGACTTTCTAAGATTTCTAAAACTGTCAATGAAACAAAGATTAATTTGACAAGAAAATACTATTTCAGTCTTTCTACTTCGAAAATTCAGAATTGATACCTGCCATTTCTTTGTAATGCTTTGTGAAATTTACTAGCAATTTTTGAAGAGAACTTAGCTCACAATGCAATAAGGACTCAAGACTGACTACATCAAACAGGCAAATATAAATGAGGCAAATCAGGGATGATACAAATCTGCTTAGGCAACATGATTAGTGTATCACCAGAGGATAGCACCACCTGGTGGCCAGGAGAGTCATTTACAAGGAGTATTAGATGAGAGGATAAAGTACCAGAGTGGCTGGCATTTCTGAAAAGTTTGAGGGATCACACCTAATCAAATTTATGCATAAGTATTTTCAGATGAATACACCATGACTGAATGTTTACAGTAAGGCTTCAACCAGAGGTGGAAAGTCCAGGGGTCCAAAAGTAAAAGTCCTGCCATATGTTTGTTCCACCCATGAATGATCAGCCAGCTGTTTTCACCAGAGGTGAGACCAAGGCTGCGTTCAGCCCCGACAAAAACGGTGCAAAACGTTTTTTAAACGGAAACGGTGGTGCGTTGAACACTCTGTTCTGATGACGCAAGAGTTGCAACTATGGCAGCTGAGAAGGGCGTTCTTTGTGTTCTTTTTGAAGAATTTTCGGAGCCTGATGAAATCGGTATAAATACGTGTTTAATACTGCAAAATACACTCGTTTATTTGGATGTTCATTACATTGTGCCAGCTGTCTCTTTAATACCGCGTGGTTTATATACATGTTGCTGCTGATTGGGCTGACATGTTTGACACACCCACCAAACAAGAGAAAACGCATCTCAAACCCCGTTGCACACCGCTTCCAGGAAACATGTCGTTCAAACCGGAAACCATAGCAAAACGGTGCACACCGGTTTGAGCATGAACTTACCCCAAGTCATTCCTTTAAGTGACAAGCAAGTCTGGAGTCAAATCCCAAGTCCTCAAAGAGCTAAAGTTAATGAGATAATTGGTGACTAATTAAATGATGATTGTGCATTAGTGATGAACACCTGCTTCTATTGAGAATTACAGAGGATCAGATGTTGAAGTTGTATTGGTTAAAATTATGCCATCATGGAAATCATTTGCTTTAGCTATTAGTTGTTTTGATATGAGTTAGTCATCACGAGCTGGCTTGATTATACATACAATTTTTTTTTTTTTTTTCACATTTTCATTTATATGCTTTGCATAATCAATCCTGTGAAACTGCAACATGCAAGCAAAATGTTGTTCTACTAGTTACAGCAAAAGAATTTCAAATCTATAGACAAAAAAAAAGTAAAATTCCTGAAATTATTTAGACACACACAGACATCAAGAACCAGCATATGAATCTCAACAATGGTGACTATCAACAAAATGCTTCATGCTGCAACGCATGCTGGGTAACACCATAGTAAAACTCCCATCATGCACTGCTGTATGAATAATTATTGTCACCACTGTTGAGGATTGTATGATGATAAGTGTTCATGTCTAAAAGCCTGACCTGATACGGTTCTATTCTCTCTCCTTTCAATAATTGTGTGGAAAAACAGTATGTCCAGCTATAGACAGGCTCTAAAAGCTGCCAAAATCAAGCATATCCACAAACTCATAGAAACTAACCAAAACAATCCAAGGTTTATATTTAGAACAGTGGAAAGATTAAGAAATAACCAAACACCACCTGATCTAAATATTTCATTACAGTTTAATAGTAATGACTTTATGAATTTTTTCACTGATAAAATAGATTCAACTCAATTCAAGTTTATTTGTATAGCGCTTTTCACGATACAAATCGTTGCAAAGCAACTTTACAGCAAATTAAGTTTCTACAATATTTAGTGGTAGCTTATCAGTGGTGACGGAAATATGATTTTCAAAGACAAGTTGCTATTTAATATAACACCTAGATTTTTGGCTGTAGAGGAAGTAACAGTATATCCGTCTAGTTGCAAATTGTAATCCAAGAGATTCTGTGTACTGTCTTTTGGTCCAATAAGTAATATCTCTGTCTTATCCGAATTTAATAGGAGAAAATAGCAGAGGACCTAGGACAGATCCTTGTGGCACTCCATATAGTCATATAGACAGTATATTTCTTGAAGATATAATTTATTTTTTCCCCCAAGGCCTCCATAAGGAAATATTCCAGGGCCCCCACATGAGACCTTTGACCTCAGAAAAAAGGACCTCTCCACAAACAGCAACACCAACAATTTTAAGTTAAAATAAGTTTATCTTTGGCTGTTGCTATAGTGTTTATAAAGCACATATGTGATGGTAAAGAACTTATGGTAAAAACATTTCATGCGTCTGAGTCTCTGGTTGCATTTTATCAAAATCTGTAGTTCTTTTATGAGTTTTATATTATTGCAGTTCTACGATACTACGTGACAATGTGAGAAAATTGTATAAACCACTTTTAGAATTATGGGTTATAAAGAGGTTTCAATTCTGTCACTCATAGACATGAAGAATCAGCATGTGAATCTCAGCAATGGTGACAAAATATTCTGATAATTTTGATATGATTT
>NW_015539980.1:926860-935473 GCF_001515605.1 Sinocyclocheilus anshuiensis
TTATGGTTCTACATGGCACCATTTGACAAAGTGCTATATGGCACCTCTCATGGTTCTACATGGCACCAATTGACAAAGTGCTATATGGCACCTCTCATGGTTCTACATGGCACCATTTGATAAAGGTGCTATATAGCACCTGTAAAAATAGGTGCTAAATAGCACTAAAAGTGGCTCCTCTATGATTACAAGCGAAAGAATCGTTTTTAGTGCTATATAGCACCTTTTTTTTAGTGTAGAATGAGAATGTTTTTCATTTTTATGCATTGAAAAAAAAAAGAAAAATATGTTTTTCTGATACTAGTCTTCTATGTTTCTTTCTATACTTGACACTCTTTTTCTGCATATCACTGTTTGAGTCCTTACCATGGTAAATGTGGGCCATGTGACAACAAGGCAAGTTCAGTAATTCAAATGTTTATTACCATATAAATCAAAATGTTTTCCATTTGTATACACCATAAACTAAATGTATTTCTGATACTGGTCTTCTATGTTTCTTTCAATGCTTGACTCTCTTCATCTACATGTGACTGTTTGAGCCCCCATATTAAGAACCGTGGAAGATGACCATTTAATCAGGGATGTGTGTCCCAGAGTACATGCTTGTGCTTTGTACTGTTTTAGAGATCTTTGGTAGGATTGTACAACAGTAGACCGTGTGAAACATTATAATGACATAAAATGGACACATTGAGCTGCAGTCATGATCATTTGCACATGAATGTTCTATGACTATTATGATATCATACATTGGAACACAGTATAGTGTGTTTTTAGTCTTTAGTTCTTGTGTACAAGTAGCATGAACAAAGTATTCCCATTAATGTAAATCTCTATAGAAATGCAAAAATCATCAACTTCAGTTTAATTTAAACACAAAAACTTTTTTTTTCATATATTTCTGTGTAAAATCAGAATGTGTTTCATTTGAATACACCGTAAAATTGATTTATTTCTGATACTGCTTGTTTCTTTCTATGATTGACTCTCTTCATCTACATGTCACTGTTTGAGCCATTACCATGGTAAATGTGGATCAGGTGACAACATTAAATTAACAAGGTATGTTAAATTACCCAAATGTTTATTACAATATAAAAAGAGAATGTTTTTTTTTTCATTTGTATACATATCAATGTATTTCTGATAATGGTCTTCTTTGTTCCTTTTTATGCTTGACTGCCTTCATCTACATGCCACTGTTTGAGCCATTACAATGGTAAATGTGGGTCAGGTGACAACATTAAATTAACAAGGCAAGTTCAATAATTCGAATGTTGGTAACACGTTACATTAAGGTTCCCTTTGTGAAGGTTTTATGAAGGTGTTCATATATGTCTAATTAATTTACAAATATATTATAAGTCATTACAAGCAGTTACAAATGCATGATTAAAAAGGGTGATTTTAATGCAATATCTGCCAAATATTGAGCCATTTTCAACTCACATGTTGTAAATGCTTAAATATATTTATTATTTCACTCAAAACAAGATTCCTGATTTATTTCATGATACAGAATCAGAATGAGCTTTATTGCCAGGTATGTTTACACATACGAGGAATTAGTTTTTGTGACAGAAGCTTCCATAGTGCAACAGAATGACAGTGACAAGAAAAAACACAGGTAATAAAAGAATAAAAATAGAATAAGTAAATAGGGAATAACAATATACAGATTGACAATATTGTATGTACAGGTATATTACAATAGACAATTTTATATGTGCAGGTATATTATGAGGAAATTTGAAATGTAAATAAGTATGTGTGTTAAATAAATGTCAAAATAGTCTTGTGTGTTCCACATATATTGTTAAGTGTTCATGAGATGGATTGCCTGAGGGAAGAAACTGTTCCTGTGCCTGGCTGTTCTGGAGCTCGGTGCTCTGTAGCGTCGACCAGATGGCAACAGTTCAAAGAGGGAGTGGGCTGGATGTGAGGGGTCCAGAGTGATTTTGCCAGCCCGTTTGTTCACTCTGGATAAGTACAGTTCTTGGAGATTAGGGAGGGTTGTAGCAGTGATTCGCTCAGCAGTCCGGACTATACTCTGTAGTCTTCTGAGGTCAGATTTGGTAGCTGAGCTGAAACAGACAGTTACTGAAGTGCAGAGGACGGATTCAATGACTGCAGAGAACTGTTTCAGCAGCTCCTGTGGCACGTTGAACTTCCTCAACTGGCGAAGGAAATACAAGCTCTGCTGGGCCTTTTTAACAATGGAGTCTATGTGAGTTTCCCACTTCAGGTCCTGAGAGATGATGGTGCCCAGGAACTTGAATGACTCCACTGTCATTACAGTGCTGTCCATGATGGTGAGTGGGGGGAGTGCAGGGGGGTTTATCATGAAGACCACGATCATCGCCACTGTTTTGAGCGAGTTCAGCTCCAGGTTGTTAAGACTGCACCAGACATCCAGCTCTTTAACCTCCTGTCTGTAGGCAGACTCATCACCGTCCTGAATGAGGCCGATAAATGTGCTGTCATCTGTGAGCTTCAGGAGCTTGACAGAGGCGTCTTAAGAGGTGCAGTCGTTGGTGTACAGGGAGAAGAGCAGTGGGGAGAGAACACACCCCTGAGGAGCTCCCGTTTCCTCAGATTTCTTTGGGATAGGGATGAAGGTGGAGCATTTGAAGCAGGAAGGGACTTCGCGCCGCTCCAGTGATCTGTTGAAGATCTGTGTAAAGATGGGGGCCAGCTGGTCAGCACAGGATTTCAGACAGGCTATTTCTATTTCACAGACCAGGGGGTTGCTGGAGGTGTTAATGGATCCATGGAGAGAAGGTCAGAATGGGTGACCTTTCAAATTTGTTTGTCATCAAACTGTATTTTTTCACATCTAGACAGTAATGGAAATACTATCATGGATTTTTTTTTTTTATGTATTTTTTTGTCAAATGTATAGTTTACATTCATCACTACATGTTTTCCCAACTATGATGACTTCTGCTTCTGAGAACCCCGGAAATGTGAAAAGAGTCCATACAGTTCAGCCTAGTTTTTACATTTGCTTTTTCCAAAGCAACTTAGATTGCATTCAAGGTATAGCCTATATTCTTCTTCTTATTATTTTTAATCAGTTTATGCAGTTCCTTGGAATCGTCAGACAGGCTGTTGCAACACAATCTGGGCCTGGTGCTTTCTTTCTCTTTTGCTTTCTGAAGACATGGCGCACATCATATTCGCTGATCTGAAGTGCAAGAGTGGTGGAGAGGTATTAATGGTTGTGTAGAGAGATATTCACAGCAGGTGCAGTGTTTTTTTCAAACCTGCAATAAAACTCATTCAGATCGTCTGCCAGTTGTTGATTCTACACAGTACTGAGGGATGGTGTCTTGTAGTTGGTGATGTCTTTCAGACCTTTCCACACTGATGCAGGGTCATTGGAAGAGAATTGGTTCCTTAGCTTTTCAGAATAATTCCTCTTTGCCACTCTGATCTCTTTGCCAGTGTGTATTTGGCCTGTTTATACAGGACTCTGTCCCCATTCCTGTAAGCATCTTCTTTGGCCTAACGGAGCTGTCTGAGTTTTGCAGTGAACCATGGTTTGTCATTGTTGTATGTTAAACAAGTCCTGGCAGGAATGCGCATGTTCTCACAGAAACTGATATAGGATGTTACAGACTCAGTGAGCTCGTCCAGATCATTAGCGGCAGCTTCAAAAACACTCCAATCACTGCAGTCGAAACAGGCTTGTAAATCCCTCAAAAATAGACAAAAATAGACTATTGTATTTATGGTTTTCTCATTTATATCTCATGATTAATGTTAATTTCCTTGTTTTAAATCTAGATTAAAAACCCATCTCTTTAACCTAGCTTACACATAACACACTAACACATTTTTAGAATTCAAATCCATTAAAGGATTGTTAGGCTGCATTAATTAGGTCAAAAGTCAAAGTCTGCTTTATTGTCAATTCTGCCACATGTACAGCACATACATACAGAGAATTGAAATTACGTTACTCTCAGACCCTTGGTGCATACAGTTAACACAACACTAACAGTAGACATAATATAGATAAATACAGTTTAAATATATATAAAATACAACCTATACAATATACAAATAAGGACATTGTAAAGAAGTGTGCATACAGTTAACACTTAACACTAACAGTAGACATAATATAGATAAATACAGTTTAAATATATATAAAATACAACCTATACAATATACAAATAAGGACATTGTAAAGAAAAGAGAAAAAGTGGCATAAGGCACATGGCAATTATAGTGCAAACCAGTGATATAAACAACTGTGAAGATATAACGAGTGTAGTGCAAAAGAGCTTATCAGTCTGTTAAAGTGATAAAGAGCTCAGAGAACAGTCTTTAATTAAACTGTCAGAGAGGTAGTTTGCAGTACAATGCTGGATGAGGTAGGGAGCAGTCCAATGCTGCACAAAATGACTGGTGCAGGTCAGTGTGTGTGTGTGTGTGTATTTGGGAGGGGGGAGTGGAAGGGTCCTGGGGGGGGCAGAGCTCAGAGGTGCCGCAGAGGTGATGGCAGCAGACTGAAGAAGCTGTGTGTTGGGTGGGTGGGATCACCTGCAATGCAGACTTCACACCTTTGCGGGTGAGACGGGTGTTGTAAATGTCTTGGAGGGATGGGAGAGAGGCACCAACGATCTTCTCAGCTGCTCTCACTATGCGTTGAAGTGTCTTGCGGCAGGACGCGTTGCAGGGGCCATACCACACAGTGATGCAGCTAGTCAGAATGCTCTCGATGGTGCCTCTGTAGAAGGTGTTCATCATGGGCGCCGGGGCTCTGGCTCTTCTCAGTTTGCGGAGGAAATAGAGACGCTGCTGTGCTTTCTTGGCCAGTGCTGTGGTGTTGTCAGTCCAGGAGAGATCCTCTGTGATGTGCACACCCAGGAAAGACCCACTACAGTCGTGTCATCCGCAAACTTGGAGGTTGGAGTTGTGTGACGGTGTGCAGTCGTGGGTCAGCAGAGTGAAGAGGAGGGGGCTCAGCACACATCCTTGGGGGGCCCCAGTGTTCAGTGTGATGGTGCTGGATGTGTTGCTGCCGACCCGAACTGCTGTTGAGGGATGATTGTGTTGAATTCTGAACTGAAGTCTATGAAGAGCATTCTGACGTATGAGTCTTTTTTGTCCAGGTGTGTGAGTGCTGAGTGGAGGGTAGTGGCGATGGCATCATCGGTCGAGCGGTTGGACCGATATGCAAACTGGAAGGGGTCCAGGGAGGGAGGGAGGGCAGACTTGATGTGGTGCATGACTAGCCGTTCAAAGCACTTCATGAGGATAGGGGTAAGTGCAACTGGACGGTAGTGCGGAAGCAGGGTGGAGACGACTTCTTTGGGACTGGAATGATGGTAGTAGCTTTTGTAAGGTCAAAAATTATCAAAGACTTCTGCTTTCCTGTCCCAAACCTATCTTCAGTAACAAAAGGGCCATTTGGAATTCCTGAAGGCACAAGAGGTGCTGATTGTGATCAAGGTCTGTAGGCCAACGTGTGTATAAATTAAGGGGGTCTGCTAATTGTCACACCGTTTGCACCCTGGGTGAAGCTGTAATCTGCTGATTGGTCAGTTTGAATGTCTCAGATTTGGCTTTTAGTCACATGGTCAAGGAAGGGATAAAAGAGGATTGTAACTATTGCTCTTTCTCTTTTCTTTGCTGTCTTTTTTCTTGGCTGGCAATCTCTCTTTCTTTGCTGGGGCCCTTTTCTTGTATCTATAAAACTTGTATATGAGCCACTTCCTATTTCTCTATTATAAACCTATATTGACTGTTTGTTTTTATGTTAGAGCTTAAATGTAATGTATATCTTATATTGCAATTTTTATGTAGTTGTACATTTGAAATCAGGCATCAAAATGATACACAATAGAATAAATATATACAAATATTTACAAAATATGGATTTTGATTTGGTACTTTTGTGCTGTTTCAGTTTAAAAGACATAATTTCAGTCAGTACCTATGTTAAAAAAGAAAATATTGGCTGATGCTCATTGATATGCTTACCAATATAGCTCATTGATATTACCAATACAATATAGTGCATCTTTTGTGATAATCTGATTTTCTCTTTGCAGGACTACCTTGCTCACATTATAGACTCAGGAGATCTGCCCATAAAGCCAGAACAGGTGTGTGCTCTGTTTGGAAACGTTTTCTTTGTATGTTGTCCATTTTAGTTGAAACAATTATTGTTTTTGAACAATTTAATCTCTGTATTTGGTGACACTGAATATTTTGCTTATACCCTTACTGATGAAGGGGGGTGTTAAAACCAGCAATTGTTGATTTTATTATAACGCAATTTATTTTAATGTCCAAAAACAGTTTAAGAGCTTTTCAGATCATCTTTTGTTCTCACCTTGACCATCTTTTTAAGTACATCGATTTAAAGGCTTTTTGCCAGAGACAAATTCAATCTGACCACATCAAACCTCTGACCAATGACAAATGCCATGTATACTTTTGCTGTTTGTTGTGCCATATGCTCTTTTGAAATCACAGGATCCCTGCTGCATAAGTTCACATCCTGTGTCCTGCCTCAGATAGAGGGACAAGCGGGTTCCACCATCTTCAGTGCCTGTTCTTGTGGAGGTGTGAAGTATTCGATGGACGATTTGCATATCTATGAAGGATGCAACACCATTCGATGACGTTCTCTCACACAGGGCTGAAAGGAAAACAAAGGCTGACCAGCTGCAACTGCAACAAGTCTGGACCAGAAGACTGAAGACGACATCTGCACAGTACAGAAAACATGTTTTCATGGACTGTGTCACCTTTTGCCTCTTTAGGTGTGGCCAATGGTGCCAAGGGGGGACTTTGTAGGGTCAAAAATTATCAAAGACTTCTGCTTTCCTGTCCCAAACCTATCTTCAGAAACAAAAGGGCCATTTGGAATTCCTGAAGGCACAAGAGGTGCTGATTGTGATCAAGGTCTGTAGGCCAACGTGTGTATAAATTAAGGGGGTCTGCTAATTGTCACACCGTTTGCACCCTGGGTGAAGCTGTAATCTGCTGATTGGTCAGTTTGAATGTCTCAGATTTGGCTTTTAGTCACATGGTCAAGGAAGGGATAAAAGAGGACTGTAACTGTTGCTCTGGCGCTTTCCTTTGCTACCTCTTTTTCTTTGCTCTCTCTTTCCTTTGCTGCCTCTCTCTTCTTGGGGCTCTGCCCTCTCTTTCTCTCTCTCTCTCTCTCTCTCTCAGGTAATATTTTACATACATCTTGATCAACTCGTCTTGATTCAAGGTTAATATTAAAGTGCTACCTATTGCAAAACAATAGTCACTCAATAGCAACGCTCTCCCACATACATAGCTATTCTAACTGCACTTATTTCCGTCGTTGGTATAAGTGGCAGTGGGTGGTAATAGACTAGAAATGTACAGTTTTATACCATCGTGCTGATAACGTTTCTTTAGTCATTCGGCAATCCTACAGCCTGAACCACCGTAGGGAAACCATCCTTACAACCCGGAGCTTTGCGTGCATTGATCCTGCTGAGGGATCTCCTCACGCTGTCCGGGGACAGCGTCATCACCTGGTCGCCGGGAGGAGGTGGAGTCTTCTGTGCAGTGGTGCTGTTTTGTGCCTCAAAGCGAGCGAAGAAGACGTTCAGCTCTTTCAGCAGGGAGATGGTACTGTCACAGGTGCGTCTTGGGGGCTTGTAGTCCGTAATGGTCTGTATCCCCTGCCACAGGCTCCGAGTGTCTCTGCTGTCGCTGAAACGATCTGCTATCCTCCTGGAGTACTGACTCTTAGGTTGGCCCTAGCTGTCTTCAGGCCCACCTCATCTCCAGCTCTGAAGGCAGCGTTCCGCGTCTTCAGGACTCTGTAGACCTCCCCTGTTAGCCACAGCTTCTGGTTGGCCCGGACAGTGATGGTCTTTGTGTCCATTACATCATCAATGCACTTGGTGAAGTAGGCAGTGACAGTCTCTGTGTACTCCTGGAGGTCTGTGGTGTTATTGTATGTGGCAGCCTGCTTAAACATATTCCAGTCAGTGGTGTTAAAACAGTCTTGAAGAGCCTCTGACGACCCTTCCGGCCACACTTGTATCTGTTTGTGAACTGGTTTGGCAACTTTAACGAGCGGTCTGTATGCAGGCATTGTGCAGACAGTGATGTGGTCTGAGATGCCAAGATAGGGGATGGGGAGGGCCTTGTAAGCTCCTCTCTGGGTGGTGTAAACAAAGTCTAGAGAGTTGTTTCCCCGTGTTGGAAAGTCTTTGTTTCCCCCTGTTGGTGTATCTTTGGGAACACACTCTTTAGGTCTGCATGATTGAAATCACAAGCCAAGATGAGAAAAGCATCTGGGTGGGCTGGCTGCTGCTCACTGATGTGCTGGTACAGTTCATTCAGTGCCTCACTCCTGTTGCTGTTGTTGGAGCTGGTCTTTCCTCCCTCGACGCGAGCTCTGTCCGCTCAATAGCATGTGAGCTGATCGAGATGAATCCGGAACGCTGTTGCTGAGCCATGTTTCCATGAACACAAAAACACAACAGACCCTTACAGTCCTCTGAGTTGAGCATAGTAGTCGGATGTAATCCAGTTTATTGTCCAAAGAGCGTACGTTAGCCAGTACGATGGTGGGGATAGCTGGCTTGTGTGGGTTAGCCT
>NW_015539980.1:935532-946180 GCF_001515605.1 Sinocyclocheilus anshuiensis
ACAAAGCCCGCCGCCGCGGGTCTTACCTCCCTCGACGCGAGCTCTGTCCGCTCGATAGCATGTCAGCTGATCGAGATGAATAGCGCAGTCCGGAACGCTGTTGTTGAGCCATGTTTCCGTGAACACAAAAACACAACAGTCTCTTACAGTTCTCTGAGTTGAGCGTAGTAGTCGGATGAAGTCCAGTTTATTATCCAAAGAGCATACGTTAGCCAGTATGATGGTGGGGATAGCTGGCTTCTGTGGGTTAGCCACTAGCCTAGCCCGGATACCTCCGCGCTTACCCCTCTTCTGCTTCCTCTCACGCCGCTTGTGGCGCCTCCGCTGTGGGCGAGATGCAGTAGTGGGGGTCGGTGATGGTGTGGGCCTCCGGAGCAGACCGAGATCCCGCAGCTCTTCGGCGTGTGCAGAGTTTAACTCTAAAAATGTGGTTCTGCCGACATCGAGCAGAAACTCACGACTGTATGCGCGCTTAGAGACAGATAGACGCGTTTATTATCCAAAGAGCATACGTTAGCCAGTATGATGGTGGGGATAGCTGGCTTCTGTGGGTTAGCCACTAGCCTAGCCCGGATACCTCCGCGCTTACCCCTCTTCTGCTTCCTCTCGCGCCGCTTGTGGCGCCTCCGCTGTGGGCGAGGTGCAGCAGTGGGGGTCGGTGATGGTGTAGGCCTCCGGAGCAGACCGAGGTCCCGCAGCTCTTCGGCGTGCGCAGAGTTTAACTCTAAAAATGTGGTTCTACCGACATCGAGCAGAAACTCACGACTGTATGCGCGTTTAGAGACAGATAGACGCGACAAATACGTACAAAAACACTGCGACTCACAAGATAAAAAAAACTCTTCTGTCGGGAGAGAGAGAAGCCGCAGCGTGTGCACGCGCCGCCATCTTGGAACAAAGGTAGGTGAACTGGAACCTGGAACACTTCCCATAACACCCGATGTACTTGTTACATCATTAGAAGAAGGGCATCTACTCTAATATTAGTCTGTCTCTTTGTTATTCCGAGGTCACCATAGCCATCAGATCCAGTCTGTATCCACATCAGATGGTCACTGCAGTCACCCGGATCAAGCCATATCCAGACCAGATGGTGGATCAGCACCTAGAGATGACCTCGACAGCCCAGAATTTCAGCGGAGACCAGGACAACTAGATGAGCCCCAGAGACAGATCCCCAGTGAAGACTTCATCATCTAGACGGCCATCGGGACAAGACCACGGGAACCTGATAAGTCCTCTGCACAATCTGACTTTGTTGCAGCCTAGAATTAAACTGCTGGTCTCATCTGGCCAGAGGAGAACGGAAGACTATTTCGACACACTATTTCCCTGTTTAATACTGTAAAGCTGATTTGACACAATCTGCATTGTTAAAAGCGCTTTATAAATAATGGTGACTTGACTTGACTTGACTTTGACCAGAGCTTTGTATCTTTCTCATGATAATCTGCAAAAGTTCATGATTCCTATCTACAGCAAAGATTAAAAAATCATGTCTTTTGTTTATCAAGATGAAATAATCTAACTTTATTTTTGGGGAAAAAATCCAATATTAGTTACTTGTGAGCCTTAAGGGTGAACCATTTATTCTTTGAAAGTGAACCTAAATTTAAAGTGAACACATGTAAACTATTTATTCATGAGTTATAATTATTAATAACTTAGGAAAGTGCACCTTAATGTAAATTTTGTGTCCATGGAAATGTGCATGTGAAGATTTTTTTCTGTTGGTTCTATAGAGAATTTAGGACTAGGATAAGAAAAAGGAAAAACAAAGCTTTTTCACTATGTTAATGTTATCCTTCCTGGTGTCCACTAGAGGTAGTGTTGTTTTATCTAAAGGCACATTTTCCACAGAAGCGTGGTGTGAGAGGAGGTTGCCATTCTGTTTGCCTTCTGTCCACTACTACAACATTTCAAAAAATGAAAGCTCATCTGTGTCCTATTATAGTGTTAAAACTCTGATTTCTAAGTAAAAAATTCAGCAAATAGCCAGCCTACTATTGATATCAGAGAGGAGTAAGTGCTACCAATTGGTGTAAAGAACTTGGCATTGTCATTACCATTGCTTTCAAAAGGGACTAAAGAGATTTTAACTTTGAATGTAGTGTCTAACGTAGAGAACTGTGTGTTTCAGTTTTAGTGTGTAAACAACTGGGAAAAACTGTAAGGTAATAAAAATGTTCATTTTTTATCCTATTATTGGTCATATTTGTTTGGTTAGTGTCTTTGTGGATTTTGTTTCATCTGCTGTTGCAGGCTGTAAGGCCTTTGAAATATAACAGAAATCATTTGGCGAAGTGATATGGAACTTTGATGTCGTGGACAGACTGCCTCACAGCTGTGTGCTTCCTGGAAAATAATTGCACACCCCAGTGAAAAATAAATGTTTGAAATACATTTATTTCATGTTAAGTATACTACAAATACATTTAAATATCTATGTACTTGGATATACTGAAGTATATTTGACTGTGCTAATGTGAAACTATTGTTACTTTAGGCAAATATAGGTACACTTCAAATATCTTACATTTAAAGACTTGCATTTTAGGCTTAATATTATGAAATGTGCATTCATTGTACTCAAGTAGCACTCCAAATAAAGTTTAATTATACATTTTATATCAGTAAGTATGTTAATAGATTTGAGCTATACTTAATATGAAATAAATGATTTTTTTTTTTTTAAATATAATATTTTTTACTAGGGCAACTTAGAATGTTCAACAACCAATCAGAATCAAGCATTTAATGCCCCATGGTATAAGAATTCAATAAAGAGCATAGTTCAAATATAGTTTTGTTGTTAATGTTTATTTTTATACATTTGAACATTTTATTATCAGAAAACAATACAGTGATTTGTTATACAGTAAAACTCAGAAAATAACTGTTAACTGCAGCGAGATTTAATTATTCCTTTGTTTTGCTATATGTAATGCACATGCAAGATAAAACAAAATAAAGAGGTTACAAAACTACTATTGCTACTTTAACCTTTCTTTGCAATATTTGTGATATTCACTATGTATAAAAGGTAAAATTTTCTTCAGCCATTACAGCAAAAGGGAGACATACCATTTTTGCACATTTATTTTTTAAATGTAATGCTTATAATGTAATTTGTAATGAAAAAGTATGTAGTATGCACTCAAAAAAATGCTTCGGTCTAAATTTACATTTTATGTCATTCAATTGCATACCAATTTTCCATCAATTTAGATTACATATTTAAACAAATCAATAAACTTAATGCGATTCATATGCATCAGTCATACGTGAATGAAACCAGTAAGATTTACGTAATAATTAACAGCATAGTCCCCACACTGCTCAGTATTCATGTGTTTCCACACTACAGAGTGTTAAAGTAGCATTGAAGCAGTGTTGGACTTAAGAAGATAATTATATGATGATTGACCATTAATGATGAACACCTGCTGTTAAAAAGCATTATCACCGAAGGAAAGAGAAACACAAGAACTACAACTGACTTCAGCCACAGCCTAAAATGAAATTATATGAAATAAAAGACATTAAATCTCTCAAGATATCAGCAGAGGATGATTAAACACACAACAGCAACTCCAGCTTCACTTATTACTAACCAGACTGACTTTATTTCTGTCAGACGTCTAGAGAAGCTCTAACTGAGAATTAACAGAGGTTTAGATGTTTTATTGTTTCATTTGAAATCACCATCAAAGGGATCAGTGTTTTCTTTTGTAGGGCTCTTTATCCTTGACGTTTTCACGTTAGTTTTTTCTCTGGTTGATAAGACTGTGTGTTTATAAAGCGCATTTAGTATGGTCAGAAAAACCCAGATGAAAACAATGATTGTGTTGTGATGAAGTTACCATGTACATAGCCATGTAGCAGAAACTCTATTTATATGGCTGTTCTGTTATTAAAATTGTCTTATTAGTTTTAGTGCTTTTGTAATTATATAGCACAAGAGCCAGCAGTGGTGTCAATTAGAGAACATGAAGGATTTTAAAAACACTTTATGCACAGAAAGTTTCTATCTTCAGCTGCAGCATACAACATACACACAGACATCAAGAATCAGTGTATGATTCTCAACAATGGTGACGATCAACAAAATATTCAGATAAAACTCTGAACATCACAAACAAGCTACTAAAAAGTGAATGAAAACAGCAAACGTAAAAGCAAATAGTATGAATGAAAGAAAATAATCAGACAATTCAGGTGCATTGGTTATTCATGCTGCAACGCATTCTGGGATACATGGGTGAATCTTGTACTATGCTGGTACCCAGCATGCATTGCAAAATGAAGCATTTTGTTGACTTTCACCATTATTGAGATTCATATGCTGATTCTTGATGTCTGTGGTCTTTGAACTTTTGCAGATGAAAACTTTTTGTCCACAAAGTGCTTTGTAAATTCATCCATCATGTTATCTGATTTTTACAATATTGCTTGGTCTGAAGTTGTAAAAAATTAGTAATATTAAATCAGTACAACATCCATATAATCAGCAATTGGATTTCAAATGAGATAGACTGATCATCTGCAAACAACTTTTTGTTGTATTTGTTGGCTAAGCTAAATGTGATTTACAAACACACAATCTTAGCAATCAGAGAAAACACTAATGTGAAAATGTCAAGGTTCAAGAACCCAACAAAATAAAACACTTATCTCCTTGATGGTGATTTCAAACAAATTAATAAAACATACAAACCTCTGTTAATTCTCAATAAGAGCTTCTCTAGAAGTATGACAGAAATAAAGTTAGTCTGGTTAAAAATAAGTGAAGCTGGTGATGCTGTTTGTGGAGTTGTTTAATCCTTCTCTGCTGAGATCTTAATGTATTTTATTTCAGTTGATTTCATCGGCTGTGGCTGAAGTCAGTTGTAGTTCTTGTGTTTCTCTTTCCTTCAGTGATTCTGCTTTTTAACAGCAGGTGTTCATCATTAATGCTCAATCATCACATAATTATCTTCTTAAGTCCAACACTGCTTCAATGCTACTTTAAAACTCTGTAGTGTGGAAACACATGAACACTGAGCAGTGTGGGGACTTTGCTGTGAATTATTATATAAATTTTACCGGTTTCATTCACGTATGACTGATGCATATGAATCACATTAAGTTTATTGATTTGTTTATGTTAAAACTATGTAATCTAAATGGATGGAAAATTGGTATGCAACATAAAACATAAATTTAGACCAAAGCATTTTTTTGAGTGTATACTGTTACAAATGTAGATTTGGATGGACAATAAATGTGACATCAAACATACAAGACTGGCAATCCAAACCTCACAAATCTATTTATCCTATCTATTGATTACTTAGTACGTTATGGAGGGTTTGAACATGTTCTCTTTTTTTACATGTAAAAAGGAAACATTCCTAGGTGTAAATGGATTGACTTTAAACATACTTTAAATGCATACTTTATATGCATCTTTGTTGTGGTCTAAGTCCTACTAATGGTTTGGGTGTAATTCTGAATAGATGTTTGAAAGTATGCGACAGTGTTCTTTTGCGGCTGGAATATTATGATGAAAGATTTTGGTATGAAACAACAAGAGAATTTCATATATATTAGACATCTAGGCCATTGCACGGTTGTACTTGCTTTTGACAGAGAGTTATGCTGTGAAACATGCAATCCAACTCAGATAGTACAAAATTAGACTGAAAGTTATTGATTTACCCTCATTGTAATTTTTTTTTTTTTTTTTGGCAGATCTCTTCCCATGTAGAAAATATGAGACACAGGAGACCAAGAAACCAACTTATAAACACGACTATGGGGAAGCTTATTGCGTTCCCCATTTCACACATGAGCATAATTTGGTCTTTAAAAGTCCACCAGTCAGGAGAGACAGTCATCTATATCACACAAGAAATTAAATGAATGAAAGAAGAAAATGCAATGAAGAGCCACTGTCCGTTGTGCTTTACCCAAAGGCTGTGCACCTTAGGAAACTGAACAGCCATTTTAAAGACAGAGATAATCTGAAAGGAGCGGACAGTCAAACAGGAAATACAAATAGTGAAGAAAATGCAAATATGGCATTTCTCAGGAGGCAAAATACAAATGTAGGATTTCCAAAGAAAAAGAACACACTTATGCTAGACATAATCAAACACATTAACATAAGGAGACACATGCTACCTCCAGCAGACTTTACCACTGGTGTGTTGACGTTGTAGGCAAAAAGGCAAAGTATGGCAATAAGGAGAATAATTAGGAATGTGACAGAAAACATGACAATGACAGAGGATATTTCTGCAAACTCAAGATAGACAACAGTACATTTTTTAGATGTCGTACTGCTCTCATCAGACCATTCGCTCTCTAAACACAGAAAACAGGTATAGGGGTCCCCTGAAAAAACAATAAATAAAATAATATGAATGTTAAGTAATACCATTTTAACCAAGAGCCATTATAATAGTAAATACATGTGGGAAAATATTTTGTTTTCACATTTCAAAAAGTATCCTAATTCCAGTAAAATGTTAGTGGTAGAATTGACTGAAGATGCTTAAAGGGGTCATATGATGTTGCTAAAAAGAACATTATTTTGTGTATTTGGTGTAATGACGTGTTTATGCGGAACTTAACCACTGATTTCTAGTCGTGTCCTCTTTTGGAAGACCAAACAAAGTATTTTTTCGCTTTCACAACGAAACACAGCGTCTCCACGGCATGGCGGTGGCGGCAACAACAATACTACAGCGAGAATAAAAGTTACGCCTTCTTTCTTTGCGTGAACATTTGGCCGGCGTTATGCAAATCTTCCCACATCGTGTCGTAGACGTGGGGGCGTGTTAGAACGAGCCATTTTAGGTAGGCGTGGTTGACTCTTAACTTTTATAAAGAATATCTCTTTGGATTTGAGACTTTAGTCTTTGCAACTTTACAGATCTTCTTTATGCACCAAGAGCTTGTAACACTCCAAAGAGAAAGGAAAAATTGAAATCGCATCATATGACCCCTTTAAGTACCAAGGTGTCATTATGCGCCACCTAAGGTACTTACGAGAATAATCCACGTAGCTGTTACGTGGGCATTTTTTACAAGTAAAACAGCAACTATGAAAACCTTCAGGTTGCCTTGAATATCCTGGCTTACACTCAATAGAGCAGTTTGAGAAAGGAACCTTTAAGGAATGGAAAATGTTATTATCTTTACAGTTTTTGTAACTAAGATCAGTGTTCTCAAACAATTAACACAGCCTGAACACTATGTAATTTCCATAAATGGAATGAAAATGAAAAAATACAAATTAGATAAACACTACACACAAATTTATCAGATCTGCTATCAATCAGCTAACAGACAACTAAACTAAAGCCATCTTCATTATTCCACTTGCATCAAATTGATATCATATGTGTGAGTAAGGAATTTACTTTGCATATGCTTTGCATAAAGGGGATCATCTGAGAAAACCAAGAGCAAATATAATAAATGAGAGGAAAAGGCAGAGAATGAGAATAGGTGGAGTGGGTTGAGTAAGGTAAGACTTTATTTTAAGAACCAGTTCTCACAATTAACTATTTGCTTATTAACATGCATATAGCATATTGGCTGTTTATTAGTACTTGTAAAGCACATATTAATGTCTTATTCTGCATGGACATATTTTAAACCCCTTAATCCTACCCCATACATAAACTTAACAACTACCTCACTAACTATTAATAAGCAGTAAATTAGGAGTTTATTGAGGCAAAAGTCGTAGTTAACAGTTAGTTAATAGTGAGAATTGGTCGCTAAACTAAAGTGTGACCGAAGGAATCTGTGAAGAGGAAAGGGGAAGATTTCCCCCCTACACTTTCAAGGGTGAGCACTGAAAGCATTGGGGAAAGATGAGGTACCCTCTAAAAGACTAATCATGGTCTCTTCCTGGGTTCTATTCTATCTATAGTCAATCTCAGCTAAAAAAAAAAAAGGAGGAATGTCATTGGTCTGCCACAGTGTGTCGCTGGTCAACAATGACCAAATCACCTTTTGTTTTGTGTGTCATTCAGTGCTTTTTTTATAATCAACAGCAATAAAAATAAATAGCAAGGTTTTCTTGGGTTTGGGCCAGTGTCCAATTCCATCATGCAGCTTGTGCCAGTGCACTGCATAACTGATGGTTGGATCATAATTTTCATCGTATTTCACTTGGCGGTCATTAAGTGGAAAATCCAACTTCTTCATTTCTCTCATAAGCTATGGTGAAGTGTGTTCAAATAAAAAAGACAAATAATTAACAAATAATAATAATATTATAACATGAATAGCATAAATATTATTGATTTATTTATTCATCATTTTAATAATACATAATAGTATAAATTATAAAAAATATATATACTTATTATTTATCTAATTAATCAAAACTTTGCAAAATCTTTTCATTAATTAAAATGTATTCACTTACCATGTATGACTTGGCCTTTGTGTTTTTTGGGCATACATTCATGTCACACTGCAGAACGTTATGTAATGCATGAGCTATGGTATATATATGGCAGCATAGATGGCGAAGGAGAATGAGGTATTCTCGTTTATAATCTCTTCTGCGGTCAACAATGGGCAGTAATCACAAACTTAATTACATGCCTTACTCTCACTCTGGACGTTACTCTCAGTGTTATAGGCATTAATTGTTCTCCTGTCTTTATAGACAACGTCATCAAATCCAGGCAAAGATAACAATCTCTCTGTAATGCCAATGACTGTGCCAATGTTCCCAATTCCTGGCTCTCTTGGAAGCTGCTGATTCATAGCCCAGGTTTCACTCGCAATCCATACTTTGTCTCGGATATTCTCCGCTATGGCTGTTTTGATTATGTTTACTGCATATTGTGGTACACCGAAAACAACAATGACATTGATGTTGAGCATATCAATCTTTTTAAGTGTTAGACTGTAGTTTGCCCTTTGGCTAAAAGCCTCTTGATAGGCCAAACAAATGCCAGTATTTCTGATATACTTGTTTAACAGATTTAGTCCATCTGAACTGTAATTGTTTTGGCTACCAAGAAAGGCAACCCAGTTCCATCCAAACCACTGTATGATGTGAATAATCATCTCTATCATGTCTTTGTTGCTAGGAACTGTTCTTACAAAAGAAGGATACTGAAGTTTATTGCTCAATGCATAGCTAGAAGCTCCCTAATTCACCTTTGAAAGAGAAGAAATCACTATATTATAAACAATTCATTTACTGTAGCATTATATAGTAACTTGGTATTTCTGAATAAAGAGTAGGAAATATGTGTTTAGGTATTTTATTTTGTAAAAAGAAATTAAATTAAATGTACCATTGGTATAAGGCCCATTGTAATCAGTGGTGCAATAGTAATAGTGCTTGTGCTTCCGTATGGCCCTGTTAAAGCAATTACTTGAGTTTTTCTTTAGGTTTTATTGAGCCTTTCTTTGAGATAAAAGTTAAAACTGAACAGAAGTTCTTTGTATTAGAACAGTGGTCAAAAATTTCATAGCCCAGAGAAACATTGGGCAGAAGAGTGGTGGAGTTATTAATCTCCTCAATAGCAAACCTCATCACTTGCAACATCTGATAGCCAGATGCAGAGGTATTGTGCCTAAAAAACACCAATGTGAAAGTTACTCGCATGTAATTGAATATTCAGTTTAGAAATATGAGATGCTTTTTCGATATAAAATACTGTGTAGCGATAACCCTAGACTGGCAAAAGGTCTTTACTTACCTGAAACATTCAGTGGTCTCCTGAGTGAAAATGGGTGTCACTTGGTCAATTTCATGTAACGCAAAAAGGCCACCCAATAAATAATCTCCCTCCAAGCTGAAGTCAGACGTGGAATGTGGCCAAGAAATTTTGAAAAAGTAACAACTGGTAAAACACAAAAGGAAAATGCAAATTCTAATGAGGAGCATGTTTTAAGATGAACCGCTGGTCATGAAACAGGTATGTGCAGTGGCTAGCCGTTTGAGAGAACTGAGACTCATATAGTACTCTTAATTTGCTTAAAACACATTTCTATTTGCTTAAACCACTCTATTCACTGATTCAAATGCCTAATTCCATATCTAAACTCACGAAGCATATGTCAATCAGTTAAGTAGAGCATTACACCACAAACATCTCCTCACCTCATACATAAATTTACAAATTAAATCTAACTCTTGTGAAACAATCTAATCTTCTGAGCTCTCATCAGTGGTTTTATAGGTGGATTAGAGTCCCAAAGGTTTCTCAGTTCAGAAATGGTGAGGAAGTAAAAAAAAGATCAATGTGTATACATTATGAGATTTTATGAGTGTTAATGCGATTACTGTGGTGTTACATCACATTTTTAGTATAAAATACAGTTAATGCCCTCCCTTAAGGCTGAAAATGCTGAAAACATCAATTAATAGATTTCCAATGGACTAGGCAAAAAACAGCAACATTATCTGTTGTTTCATAAAATCCTACTGAATTAGGGAAACAGTGACCTTAAAGGGGTCATATGATGTTGCTAAAAAGAACATTATTTTGTGTATTTGGTGTAATGACGTGTTTATGCAGTTTAAGGTTAAAAAAAACATTATTTTCCACATACTGTACATTATTGTTTCTCCTCTATCCCCCGCCTTTCTGAAACGCGTCGATTTTTACAAAGCTCATCGTTC
>NW_015539980.1:946331-946775 GCF_001515605.1 Sinocyclocheilus anshuiensis
TTCAATCGTCAGTGGCAAATTCTTTAAATATAAAAAACGTACTTACAGTCTGTGAGTCAGAACAGCCAGCATTGTAGTCTACTCTTCCAGGATCAGGAAACAGTCCTCTCTAAAATGCACTGCACACATCTGAATATTTGGGTTGAACTGTTCTGGAACAGTGTTGTAAATACAACTTAACCACTGATTTCTAGTCATGTCCTCTTTTGGAAGGCCAAACAAAGTAGTTTCACTTTCACAACGAAACACAGCATCACATACGGCGGGCTTGAGTGCGCGGCAGCGTGCTTGAGAACGGCGCGGCTGGCGGATTCGACGAACGAGCGTCCGGCGGGCTTGCGGCAACCACATCTGACGGCCCCGGGCTGGACTCCGCTTTGTCCACGGTGAAAGCCGATCCGGCGATGTTGATGTATTTCCTCAGCGACCAGCACGGATCAGCTC
>NW_015539980.1:946946-950530 GCF_001515605.1 Sinocyclocheilus anshuiensis
AAGGCCAAACAAAGTAGTTTCGCTTTCACAACGAAGCACACAGCTCTTCACGACATGGTGGCAGCAGCAACAACAATACTACAGCGAATAAAAGTTACGCCTTCCTTTTTTGCGTGAACATTTGGGCGGCGTTATGCAAATCTTCCCACATCGTGACGTAGACATGTGGGGGTGTGTTAGAACTAGCCATTTTAGGAGGGCGTGGCTGACTCTTAAGTTTTATAAAGAATATCTCTTTGGATTTTTGAGAATTTGAGACTTTAGTCTTTGCAACTTTACAGATCTTCTTTATGCACCAAGAGCTTGTAACACTCCAAAGAGAAAGGAAAAATTTAAATCGCATCATATGACCCCTTTAAAACAGGAAGGTTATTCGCATATATTTTACATATGCATTCAATTTGCTTAACCCAGTTCCTGCAGCAATTTAAATGCTTTTGCATATCTGTCAATAATATAGATATGTCACACAAGTCTCACATTACACAACCAGTGTCACACAGATTTCTAAGAAAGGATATTCTGCATAGGAACTAGATTGTCTATAATGTATTATAATGCAATTTTTATACTATAGACACTATGAATGCAAATAGTTAGCTTACAAATAACATTAACTTTTTAGAAAGTCTATGAGTATGACAATAGTCATATCTCTCCTCATCATTAAGGATGCACTGATGTTTGTTAATGAGCTTTTGCAACATAGAAGAAAAAATCAAAACAGCTTTAAACAGAAAACACGTCATTCATGCCATCAGAAAAAAAAAGAAAAAAAACACATTTACATCATGAGGTTAGCCGCTAGCCCAGTGCTTAATTTGTACTTTGTGCCTTGAAATAAAACTGCTTAAAGGCACATTGTTTGGTGCTATTTTAACAATTTTTACACAAGAATAAATTGTGTTTTTATGAAGAGTCATCTAAATTGTGTTTTTTATGAACAATAGGTCAAACTTTATATTAGGTGTCTTTAACTAATATGTACTTATGTTAAAAAGTAACTGTTATTAAATATACTTGTTGTGTTCCTGTATTGCAAAACAGTTTAGCTGCTATAGATGTGTGATACAGTTAAAAATAGGGACAGGTTTTATGGTATAGTTAGAGTAAGAGTGGTTTAAGGGGTAGGGTCAAGTTTAATTATAAAATAGACGTAACTACAGAAATTAAAGGGGTCCTATATTTACCCTTTTTACAAGATGTATATCAGTTGTTTCCAGAATGTGTTTGTAAAGTTTCAGCTCAAAATACACCACAGAACATCTAATATCCCATGCTGTTAATACCTCTTTTTGGGTGGAAGTAAAAACGTGCTGTTTTCATGTGTGTCTTTAAATGCAATAAGCTGCTGCTATTCCCCGCCCCTTTCCAGAGGAGGGCTGTGGCTTTACGGCTAGGTGCCTCGGTTATCTGCTATGGAACAACAAACAAAACACTTTTTACCCCAGAAAGCCAGCTCTTTCACGTCAACTGTCAAAAACACACAAAGTTCACATAAATACAGTTGGTTATGCCTGCGAACAGCAGCATGTGTGTCAGTATATTAGATTAGTGTCTGTGGGGCTCATCTAGTTGTCTTGGTCTCCGCTGAAATTCAGGGCTGTCGAGGTCATCTCTAGGTCCTGATCCACCATCTGGGCCATTCTGTTCATTATGACTGATTTAAGTTTCTCTTGTGTTGCTATTCAGTTGTCAGTTACCGTTTGTGTTAAAGTTGTGTTTGGTTATCTGAGCTTGGATTTATCTTTGAATTTATTAAAGACTATTTGCCTGTATCTTCATCTTTGTGTGCTTAACCACAACAGATGCTGACAAATGCACCAACATATATGCATATAATTAATAAGTTGACAGTTGTCACAACAACAAATGTAAGCTATACCTAACTCAGTTGTTCTTTTCTTTTTGTTAATAATTAAATTATTTAATTTACAACCAATTCATTCATTTAAAACTAAACTTTTAATCATTATGTTATTTATATTGGTATATGTATAATGAATTATTTGGCATTAGTAGCCTACCTGAGGGTACTTCTGAAATTTGTGATACACACCTAGTTTGACAGATATTTTTGTCCTGTCCACTGCAATTTCAAGAATGAATCCCGCATTTATATGCAGATTTAACTCACACTGAAAAATTAGTCAAACAGTATTATTCAAACATCATTACTCAAGTAATTACTCAAAATTACTCACTTAATTGGTCAATTACTCAAAAATGAAAAAAAAAAAATGAGAAGGATGCAATTATCCAGAAATTGTGGAATTAAGGGGTGACCATCTAACAATTAAATCCTTTGTTAACAATAGTCAGCAGGGTCTCAAAGAACTGTCTGAGAAGAAAAGATGCATATTAGCTGCAAAAGAATTAAGGTGAAGAATTCAGTGGTGAATCACCAAAATCTCAAGCGCCACTATTTTCCAGAACTGCAACCTGCCAGGAGTCACCAGAAGTAAAAGCCAAGATGTAAGGTCATCAGAGATTTGCTAGGTGAGGAAGGCTGATACACAACCACCACCTAATAAGCTGAATTGTCATGAAATACATAAAGACTGATACTTAGGTTTTATATATAACCTTTTATGTATAGTATAGTGAAAGGCACTATGTAGGGAGGGTAGGAAATTAACATATTCACAATGACGTAAATAGCACAAAGTGGTGATATTATATGGCTTTGTTTGTAAGTTAATACCAGGATTACAGTTTATCTGGACAAAGTCCGCTCTAGTATTGCTTTATTACACCTAGTCAAGTATTAACATTGTGAATGACTCTATTTTGACCATTGACCTAGACTTACTGTCACTGAGAGGATCAAATTTGTGACCTACTGTACAAAAATGTTTACTCAAAACAATCAGACATACAGTAATCCACTATTGAAAATAGGACATCTTACTGAGAATAATACACAGATGTCAGTCATCGGGGGAGCAGACAGGGGCCACTTGTGCTTTTAGGGGGCAAAATTTTAAAATTAATTTTAACCTACTTTCAGTATTATTCATTCAGACATTTTTCACCATGTCATGTTTACTCTGCGATCCCTAGAACTAATCTATAACAATTTCAACTAAAATGAATGTTTCATCATGTTTAATTTATTGGACAAATAATTTTGTATTGTAGTGTCAGGTGCATCATGCACTCATTATTTATGAGGGGGCGCGAGTGAAGGGGGGGGCTCTCATCAGGGACTGAAATTAACTTTTTCACTCACCAGCCAATTTGGCTACTAAATTTTTAAGTTACCGGCCATTCATAACTTCTACTAGCCAAAGAAAAAGAAAAAAAAACACTGGGCGTGACAAAGCGACCATTGCAAATCATTTTGTGTCAGTACTAGGGGTGTGCGATATTGACAGAAAATAATATCTCAATATTTTCTGAGATTTTATCAATAAAGATAATTAGACGATATTTTGCCAAGTGTGTTATTGTGCTGATACACTGTAAAATCCAATAGTTTACCTTACTTAGATTTAATTAGTTATCTTTACTTAGTTGTTATACTTACTAGGTTTTATTAAGTTACAGCTACTTTCAAGGCAAATAAAACAATTTACTTACTG
>NW_015539980.1:950854-952970 GCF_001515605.1 Sinocyclocheilus anshuiensis
TTACAAATGCATAAATAATGTTTTGATATTTTACACATGAAATGTTGAATACTGATATTTGAAATTATTTAAAAAATGAAAAGATACTTTAAATGTGAAATTAAAACCGCCAGTAGATGGCATCAAGTCACTGTTAAGTGAGTCATTGCGATTGAACCGAATCATTTAAATGATTGATTCATTCAGGAACGAAACAACGTCATGTTGCTCGGAGACGCAAAACAGTGCTGTGGCTGTGTTTGGAATGATTTTTTGTTGGCGAAATAGAGCAAAAACAGTCTAAAACATAGCCTAAGTCTCTTGATATTAACTTATTGTTTATTGAACTGTTGTATAAAATCAATATCACATTTGTAACCATGCTGATTTTTTAGGAAAAAAACGGCACTCTTCGTGTGATATTGATTAACTGTATGAATTTATATAAATATATAAATTTTCTGCCCCCTTATCTTGAATTATGTGATCATTCTTAATGCATATTAATAGACTGAACCATGCAGTGAAAGATCACACTCTAAATGCGCACGCCGCTAGCCTGTGTTGGTCTAACCAGACTTCATCACGTCGCGTATGCGTGTTTTGTTTGGTTCTTGCAATATACTCGATAATGTCATGATGTCTCACGAGTTCAGTATTTGCGCTAAACCTGTGCAGGTTTGACCTGCATGAACTTCCCCAAGAAATAAATGAGTGAACATAATTTACGAAAAGTAACCCGCCAAATTGGCTAGTTAGGGGTACAGCGTTACCCGCCACAGCTGATTTTTAGCATTTGTGGGGTTGGCAGGTGTTAATTTCAAACCCTGGCGCTCATGCTTGTCATGTGACACACAACGGCAACGATACCGCTATAACTGATATAGGCTTGTTTTATAATTTTTATTTTTTTATTCGAAATATTCCCAAACTATATCATAAAATATCTTGATTCTCAAATATGTGTAAGTAAATGCATTTTGCACCTTTATAGATTATGTTAGTTGGCAATGGGCAAATAAGTAGCCTAACTGTAATCTATTAACTATGCATACAAATCCATCTTGTTATTTAAGTACCAGATATACTGTAGGTGTCATAGCATAAAATATTTTTTAATACGACTGACTTAGTATTTAATGTGAATTTAATAAAAACATTGCAAGTTACTAATTAGCCTATAACATTTTCATAGTACAGAAAGAGAGCAAAGAATGTTTACATTATCAAAGAACATTTTCACTTCAGTCTAGCAAGTTTAAGCACTCTCAAAAACTCCCATAATAATCTCTAAAGCTGTTTACAGTGTGAAATTAATATCTTACTTACATTCGTAAATCTTCACTTTGTTGTTTCTGATGAGAGAATTAGTTTTTAGTTTATAATTTTTTTTATATAGTTTACATAACAAACTGCATTTCACCCAAAATCCTTTGGTGTAATATGATTCCAAATTTGGGGGGCCAAGCTTGTTGACAGGGGGGCACTACCGCCCCTGTGTAGGTATAGTCTATGTATGGAAACACTGTATGATTGCTGTTTGACCAGTATATAACACTACAGTAAGGTTGTGTATACATTAGTTAATGACACAAACATTACCCTTAAAGCTATTTAAATTGTGACTTCTGTAAATCTGGCATGCACTAATTATTTTTTTTTTTAAAGATGATTTTATGGGGTTTATGCATCTTTTATAGATAGGACAATAGAGAGAGACAACAGGAAAGCATTAGGAGGAGAGAGGGACCGACAAAGGACCTCGAGACAGGAATCAAACTCGAGTCACCATGAGCACAGTTGCGCCGTATGTAACCACGAGGCTATTGGCTATTGGCTATTAACACGAATAAATTTTTAAATATTAAAAAAAGTGTTGTAACATCAAGAACTAACTATGATACACTAATGGTAATACATTAACTGCTAATGATAATGAAGTAATGTTATGGTTTCCAACCACATTCCTGGAGCACCCAGCACTGCACATTTAGCATGTCTCAATTGTTTATTTCAGGGGCTGGTTGCATAAATGCTTAAAAGGTTTAGACTGGTCTTACAAGAGACTTGATATATATATATATATATATATATATATACAACAGTTCTTTCTGTTTCTCCAATCTGATTGGTTGAG
>NW_015539980.1:953149-954842 GCF_001515605.1 Sinocyclocheilus anshuiensis
TATACACACACACACATGTATATATATATATATATATATATATATATATATGTGTGTGTGTTTGTGTGTGTATATATACAGTATATATATACAACAGTTCGTTCTGGTTCTCAAATCTGATTGGTTGAGAACCGTGAGATATTGTACTGGTATCGCCACAGGAACGCCCTTTCACCATTTGTATCACTCCGCTTCCAGTATTTCTCACATCAAGTGTCATCATCATGGCGGACACCCAAATCCACTAAAATTTTTAAATAATACTGTTTTTGTGTCTCGGAATGTAGTTTTAAGAGTTTTTTAGCTAAGAATGTACTTGTTTAGACTTCAAATATACGGTTTGTTAATAAAGATAACGTCTATTTGAAAATTTGCTCCGATGTTTTGGGAGACGTGAGCACCAGGGCGTCAGCGCCGTTCAGCGCTCATGAACCCGCTGAGAGCAGCCTCACCTCGGGCAGATCTTCTGGAATTTGCCGCTGGCTCTGATGTCTCTATAGTGGTTAAACATGAGATATAATTTGTTTTGGGTAAATCTAACGGGCAGTCTTTGGTCTTTGGTAGATTTAGTTGACTAAAATCGTATGGTATTTAGTTGACTAAAACTAGACTAAAACTCAAAACAATTCAGATGACTAAAATATGACTAAAACTAAATGGCATTTTAGTCAAAAGACTATGTCTAAAACTAAATCTAAATTTGCTGTCCAAATTAACACTGTTTTAGATTTAGTTATATTGTGTTTATTTGCCTAGCAACTAAATCAGTGCCACTTTTATTGAATAGAACTACATGAAATGACTGACTTCAGAGAGAGCAATGGAGAGAAGATTCGACAGTATGGCAGCAGAACAAGCTGTACCGTTTCTATAAGCATGTTCAGTACTTTATTTTACAGTCCTGTTCCTCATGTCAAGTCAAGTCAAGTCACCTTTATTTATATAGCACTTTTAACAATACAGATTGTGTCAAAGCAGCTTTACAGTATTAAATAGGAAAACAGTGTGTCAATAATGCAAAAGGACAACAGTAAACACTCAAATTTCAGTTAAAGGCAGTTCATCATTGAATTCAGTGATGTCATCATCCAGCTCAGTTCAGTTTAAATAGTATCTGTGCAATCAAGTCAACGATATTGCTTGAAAATAAGTGTCCCCAACTAAGCAAGCCAGAGGCAACAGCGGCAAGGAACCAAAACTCCATTGGTGACAGATTGGAAAAAAAACCTTGGGAGAAACCAGGCTCAGTCAGGGGGCCAGTTCTCCTCTGACCAGATGAACCAGCAGGTTGGTTCTGGTTCCATCTGCTTCCTGTGGTCTTGTCCCGGTGGCCGTCTAGGAGACAAGGTCTTCACTGGGGATCTGTCTCTGGGGCTCATCTTGTTCTGGTCTAACCTAACCCTACCCCATGTAGTTACCTTATATTACCAGAACTTTCTTTGGTAGGTACACTGTAAGTACACTGTAAGGACATGTAAGTACATGTACTGTAAAATAAAGTGCAACCGCATGTTCTATCTAACCGGTGAAGAGTCATCTAATTGTTATTGACCGGTTAACCGGTTGTTGAAAAGTCTGATGCAAGTTTTCCAGTTTTCAAAATGTAGTCATTTTTACAACAATCTTAAGGGGTCATAGGATGCCCATTTTCCACAAGTTGATATGATTCTTTAGGGTCTTAATGAAAAGTCTG
>NW_015539980.1:955297-977323 GCF_001515605.1 Sinocyclocheilus anshuiensis
TGATTGCCGCCGGTTGTTTTTTATGTCAGCAGGTTGAAGCGACCCCAATAACGTGATATTTAGGCCCTGGAATGTGAATTGTACCAGGAGAACCCTGCCAAAAAAAATTGTATTTTACCCCCCGAACGCCATTTTTACTGGGGGACCCCCTCGAAAGCAACTGGGATATTTTCAGGCTAGTTTTGAGTAGTAATTGGATGGGTTTTGTAGCGAAAACCTGGCAACCCTGCACCAGACAGCGCTGTCGGCGATTCTTCCTATTGTAAAGTCATGCAGTGTGTAACCTCCTGTCCTCGTTCCATCGTGCAGTGTGAACACAGCAACAACTGAATGTTACCCCAGATAGTCATTCAGTGTGAAACCAACAGTGATGCGACGTCTTTGAAAGTCATGCAGTGTGAACTCGGCATAAGGAGTCATTCTTGTCTACATCTGCTCCGGCGGTGAAACAATGGCGGACTGATGACAGCTCACTCAGGTCGGGTCTGAGGTAAGACACCAGTCCAGTCTGTGCTGAAACGCTACTGTCAATCAAACTATCGTGGGAGGGGCCTGTCTCTGTGACATCACACAGACAGGCATCTGAGATCGGCTCGATTTGAGAAAGGGGAAATCATTTAACCAGATTTTTTTTTTAAAAACACTGGGTGGATTTTTATCATTATAGGATGGTTGTGTGCATACACTGCCAACACACATTTCAGTTCAAACAACTTGTAAAAGTGCATGTAGCATCCTATGAGCCCTTTAAGTAATATAGAATAAGGATTTAAATTCAATTAGTTATCTAGAGACATAATTTCGGAAAAAAGTTCTATACCGTGATCGTTACTGTATCATTACTGTGAAAGAAAATTGCTCATGAATTACTCAGGTATAGGATTTCATATCGCACACGATCACAAATGTTTTTTAGGTTTCCTAAGATTCTAAATCTAACTGCAATTAACTGCCAGCTTTTAAACATGTTGGTGTTTTTATTTTTATTTTTATTTTTTTTGTTTGTTGGGGCAATGTAAGTTGTTCTTAATTAGCACTCTGAAGATAAGATAAGCTGTGATTTGTAGACATCAGCATTGCATGACAGCGCGAAATGTAGTTTAACACGGAAGAGCTGCAAGATAACATTTGAGGAAAGCAGAAGCAGGAGCAAAGAAAAAAAACAGGATTAAGAAAACCGACTTAAAGGAACAACACCTTTTCATCATAATGGAAATCCCTGACATGTCATCAGTAAGTAAATATATTTATTTGAAGTATTTTAGGATAGTTGAGGAAATACTTGACCTACATTAATAGATTAGCACAGGGATCTCCAATCCTGCTCCTGGAGAGCTACAGTCCTGCAAACGTCAGTTGCAACTGTCCTCCAACACATCTGTATCATCAACTAATCCTGAAAACCTTAATTAGCTGGTTCAGTTGTTTGAGAAGGGTTAGACAGTTGGAGACCCCTGTATTAACAGCTGTTTCATTCACCTTTGGGTGTGAATATTTGGAAGTAAGAACTAGCAAGATATAAACAATAAATCATTTAGCTATCAACATGACTTTGAAACACATACAATGTAAATACACAATAGAAGTTTTAATGCTTCACATCATAAGAATATCCCTGTCATTATTCAACATATGTACTTCTGTTCATAAAATATAATTCTATTCATGAAAGTGATGACAGTGAAATACATGATTTATTTCAAAACGTATTACATATTAATTGATAATCTGAAATCTTTATGAGTTCTGAAATATTTTCACATTGACTGTTATAAACCAATGCTGACTTTCTAATGACCATTCACTGCTGTGTAGCTTTAACATTAAACTGACACCTTTCAATATTATAGATACATCTAACTAATCGACCAGAGCCTGTTTGATTTTGAGGGAATTTCTATGACCCACTACCTCACCGACAACTGGGAAAAGGTGAAAAACTTTCAGGCAAGACCTGATGACATTCTAATCGCCACTTACCCTAAAGCAGGTGAGGGCACTTTACAGTTCGGAAAAATAATAATAATAATAATTAGTCAGCATGTGATATGACCACTTCACTGCATATTACTCTTAAAGTTAATTATTCTGGTGTTTAGGAAGAATAATGAATCTCTAATGCTCCTTTTGTATTACTTCATGGTGACTGGATTTATATGGCCCATCCTAAACTTGGAGCATATGTGCCCAAATGCACATATAGTTAGTCTGACCCTGCTACATTTCAATATATTTTCTTTTAAAACTGTCCTTTGCTCTTTATGAGTTCTGAAAGCTTTTCATATTGTATTATTTTTTTAAGGCGAAATTGCTTCCTCATTACATGATCGCTTTAATTATTAAAGTGATAGTTCGTCCAAAAATGTCAAATCCTGTAATCGTTTACTCACCCTCATGTCATTCCAATCCCTTAAGCCTTCTACACACTGCACGATTTTGGCTGCCCCAGAAGAAAGATTGGCATTGTGGAAAACAATCATGGAGAGTTCTGTGATCGTGGCTCCTTAACAATTTCCTGGTCATGGGTCCAATGTTGTACAGTGAGACAGGTTCAAAGTCGGCCATTGTCAAGGTCTTGCAACCAAAGATATCCTGTGATCATTTTCTGACAGTGTCAGAAATGACATGGCACAGTGTGTTTGCAGCTACGACCCCTGTTTACTGACCAGCCAATAAAAATGCAACATGAAATGGCATGTTGATCAATGCAACATGGTGTTAAAACTTAAAACTGCTTACCTCAAAGTCTTTTAAAGTGCCCCTATTATGGATTACCTTTCATGCAGTGTGTAACACAGCTCTAAATGAATGAAAACATCCTGCAAAGTTTTAAATCTGAAAGTGCATCGTGTATAAAGTTATTGTCTCTCAAAAGAAAGAGTCGACTCTGAATCATTAAAACGAGTCGTTTTTAAAACAATCCCAAGCCGTTTCATGTTGACGTCAACATGAAACATTAGCATATTGCCCGCCCACTTGTTGGTCTTTTCACATTGGTCTGAATGAAAATGTAAATTCATTCTTTGCCACTAGGTGCCGCTTTTGGAGCGGTAAAATAGCTGTTTCCCCGGTAACGCTGTACACAAAGCGGCACTGCTCACAAACGCTGCTTTATCAGGCGTTACAGGCATGATGACATTTAAGGGTTAGTTCACCCAAAAATGAAAGTGTCTCACACGGCTCCGGGGCGTGAACAAAGGCCTCCTGTAGTGAATCGATGCGTTTTTGTAAGAAAAATAACCATATTTAAAACGTAATAATCACTTTAATGTAGCTTGCGCTCACTGTTGTACACGGAAGCAGCTCCGGGAGGATGACGTATGAGGTCAGCGACATGCAAAGGAGGGGTTTGGAAAAATGAATCGTTAAACAAATCGTTTGGGAGTCGTTGAGCAAATAAGGTAATAATAAATGCATATTATATGACAATGAAAGTGTTTTTGACCTTGCCTGCATGTCAACCTGTTGTTGGGGACTTCCAAAATCAAAATATGAACCTTTCATTACCCATAATAGGGGCACTTTAACTTCCACTTTTACAGCTTTCTCTTTTTTTCAGCAAACAAAAAAACTACAACTGCCAACTGTGTTTTGTCATGCTCTTTTTGTTTACCACTAGTGCATGCTAATAATGTTTTATTCTACAATTGTAACTTGCGTCGTAGTCTATGAGTCATTATAGGTGTCATCGTTGTACAGTCTGCATAGGCTACATGTCGTACCCAAGTTTATTAGATCTATGTTGCACATGTGGGATTTGTAATAATCTTATGCTAAAATCGTGTAGTGTTTAGAAGACTTCTGTTCACCTTAAAAACAAAAATTAAGATATTTATAATAAAACCTGAGAGATTTCTCTACCTCAACTTTAAGTAATTCAACCAAAACATTTTGTTAGTATAAACGATTTTTAATTTGTGGGTGAAAAATAGTGCTTTGGTATGGCATTCCCCAATGTTCTGTTTGTTTGTTTATTCCCAAACTGACACTTAAAACTATATATTTGATAAATAAAATTCAGAAAATATTCACTTTGAACATTTTCAAATTAATTGCCGCAGAGTTTTTCTTTTTTTTTTTTTTTATCAAAAATTTGAGTGCAATCACAAAAAATATAACAAAAACAGTGTTACAGCATGAAACAAAAAAAAATCAGCATACAGTCGTGGTCTGAATTATTGGTACCCTTGATAAATATGATCAAAGAAGGATGTGAAAATACTGTAAATCTGCATTGTTAATCCATTTGATCATTTATTTTAAAACTTCAAACCTTAAATCAAACCTTATAAAATAAAATTGTAAAATTATATTCTCCAATATATCTTGGCCATAATTAATGGTACCCTTTTATTTAATACTTTTTGCAACATCCTTTTGGCAAGATTCTTCTCTTATAATGCCTGAAGAGTTTGGAGAACACAAGACAAGAGATCAAAGACAATTCCTTCATCCAGGAATCTCTCCAGATCCTTCAGATTCTCAGCTCCATGTTGGTGCTACCCTAAACCTACCCACTTCTGAACCATATAAAACACGTAACAGGCAAACATAAGTGCAGTCACAGGTATTTATTGCAAAAACTGACCATAAACAAGCAGTATAAATGCATTACAAACAAGTCCTGTTGCATTCCAAGTCTTCTGAAGCCATACGTCTTTACGCGAAAAAGAGAGTAAAACATAAGGTTTTAATCGCTGAAAATGATCCCGCTCCGTTAACACGCTCACATCTCGTTCAAAAAGATACTCCAACCCGTAGCATGACGCAATCGGTCACGAGACACACAAGAGCCAATAGCATTTCACAACCAAGGCTGACGTAAGGCTTTAGGCTTCTTCTGGCGGCATTTTTTTAATTTGCGCAGAGATGTGCACAGACACTGCAGCACACAGGATGAGCTTTACGGTGGATGGAGACGGCGATCGCGTCTATTCCTCTCACAAATCAATCGTTTTGCCTCGGAAGACTTGTAATATGAATACTTTTTGAATAAATTATGACGGTAGTTGTATCTGCCTGTTATATCTTGTGTTTTATTGACAAATGGTAGGTTTAGCAGCTGAGCATAAGTGGGGCATGTGTAAGGCTGGGGAAGGCTTAGGGGGACTTGGGGCAAAAATGCCACTAAATTGGACAAAAATGCCCTTGCACTAACAAATTAAATCTATTACGTCTGTTGCTAACAATGTGAATATGAATAGACAGTGTGATTGCGGCATTAAATTAAGATCTGCTCATGTTGCGCCTTATTTCATTTTAGGCGTTTTTACAGTGTTGCGCATTTTAACCAATCACACACAATTCTGTTGAGCTTAGGAATGCAATGGCCAATCAGAAGTGTTCAGATGAGTCATCGTTCAAACATCAGTTTTGTTGAGTGCACGTGCATTCGCTGACTGAATTCCAGACTCTTGTGAATTCTCTCATCATAAACAACAAAGCGCAGATGTACGTACAATGTAAGTAAGAGATTCATTTCACAGTGTATACAGCTTCAGTGATTATAACGATAGTTTTGTTTTTTTTGAGAGTGCTTACTCGCGATAGATCAATGTTAGTGATAATGTCACTTTCTATATATAATTTATTCGCTGTTTGAATAATCGTGGAAAGGAAACGTTATATAATTATCAATTTCTAACGTTTTTATTCAATTGTAATAATGTCTTATGTCATATGTAATAATGTAATATGTCCCATTAAACATTGTTTTAGCCTACATGATATCCATGTCTGGTTCTTGCCTAAAAAGACGGTTTATGATGTTTGATACATTTGGCTGCTTTTAGCCTTACCCTGGTGTTGGTTCACCCTCCGCCTATGCAGCTGAGTCAAGTCAAGTCAAGTCACCTTTATTTATATAGCGCTTTTAACAATACAGATTGTGTCAAAGCAACTGTACAGCATTAATTAGGAAAATAGTGTGTCAATAATGCAAAGTGACAATAGTAAACACTCATTTTTCAGTTAAAGGCAGTCCATCATTGAATTCAGTGATGTCATCGTCCAGTCTGTTTCCTTTTCATTTATTATACAATTAACAAAAGCAAAAAAATACCTCTAACACTAGCTTGCTCTATTCTTTTTCTATTCTGTCTGTTTTCTTTTTATTTATTATATTTAAAAAACCCTTGCTATGTGTACTGCATTAAGCTAACTGAGACTTGTTATAGCACTTGTATATCATTGCCCTTTTGTTGATTTTGATTGCTTCCATTGTCCTCATTTGTAAGTCGCTTTGGATAAAAGCGTCTGCTAAATGACAATGTAAATGTAAATGTTTAGGGGCAGGGGTTGGATTACATGCTCATAAATGTTTAAATAGCGTAATATAAATGAAACGGTTGTAACTGTTTACATTGAAACATCACACCCCAACTTATATGCAATAATGGCAATATTATTACCCAATATATAATTTAATCATGACGATAAAATTACCAGTACGTTTCGCGTTGGCATATTGATGCCAAGGGTTTCTTATTTAAAGCAATGGAGGACCCTGCACGTCGAAAAATGACGCTAAAGGGGTACCCTGTGCGTCAAAAAGTGACGCCAAGGGGTCCTGACCAAGCGTCAATATGTGATGAGTTGGGAGTGAGAATGTGTTGCTCAAACAACATCTGGTGATGTAGGTGCTGTTTGATCATTTTTAGGCTTTCTGACACTGAGGATCAACTATTTTCTGAAGTTCTCCATCTGTGATTCTTGGAGAAACTTTGGCCACTCTAACTATCTCCTCGACTTGCTTTAAGACAATCTAGACCCAGTTGTGACCTAATAAAGAGTGAGACTTGTAACCCAAAGGTAGCAGGTTTGAGTCTCAGTACCAGCAGGAAATGTAGGTGGGGGGAGTGAATCAACAATGCTCTTTTCCACCCTCATTACCCACATCAGAAGTGCCCTTGAGCAAGGCGCTGAACCCCAAATTGCTCCCTGGGCACCGCAGCAGAAATGAAATGAAATGCAGAGCACAAATTTTCAGAAAATTTCACAAAATTCAGAGCACAGATTTTTTTCATACTTTTTGACGGTTGTTATGTTTCTAGCACTGTCTAGGTACCACCTGGGTTTCTTATACACTTGACCTTCTGTACTTTGGTAACGATGCTCCAGAGCGCCAGACTTCCCAGCCTATCTATATGAGAGTGCCATTCTTGGAGTCATATATTCAAGGGATACCATCAGGTCAGATACCACAGTATAATGAGTTTTTATGTAATACATTTTTTTAATGTATATATATATATATATATATGTGTATATGTGTGTGTGTGTGTGTGTTAGCCAGTTCTAGATAACACAATTAATAATTATTTTACGTTGCATGGACTGTGATACACTCTGAAGTTGTGATACATTGATTGCTATGCACATCCACAGAAAATGGGATAGTGGTAGACAGAGGTGCCCATAGCAATCATTGTATGGTAAAATTGCTCAAAACTGCTGGTCTAAAGCCTTAAAAATCACACCAGCAGACAATCCACAGTGCATGCAGCAGGTGCAACGCATACTCAGGTTTTTGCTAAGGAACCTGTGATGACCGAGGCCACACATAAATGTATTTGATTTAAATGTTTGTTTTGATAAGTTGATTGTTTGATTTATGTATTGGTTTTGATGTGTTTTCTTTCCTATTTTTTTCTTCCTTTGTAAATTTGTATTTATTTTTGTATGTTTTGTTGTATTTGTCTAAATATTTATGCTCTAAGTTAGGTAGTTTATGTTGTCTTCTTTATGCGCGGTAAAGGAAGGTAGCTCCTAATTATTTTCTATTCACTGGAGTGCACGCTGGTGCATTCCAGTGAATATTTGCAGATATTGCAACAACATAGACTAGAATAAAAAATAAAGAAGGATGGGTAGGTTTCGGGGTGGAAATGGGTGGGTTTAGAGATCAGGGGGTGGAGATGGGTAGGTTTAGGTATATGTAAGGTGGGAGGAGTTGGATCTGGATCCAACTCCCCCTGGATCTTGTGTTCTGCAGTGAGGACCATCTTGTAATATAAGGGCTGGGTTTTGTTTGTTAAGGGAGTTTTTTGGGTTGGGGATCCCAACTGTTAACATCTGAACCCTGGAACTCCATATTTTCTTTCCTTTATTTGTGCAGTTTTCTTTATTTTCTTTATGTATGGCCAAGTGTATGTTTAAAAAAATGGGAAAATTATAAAGAACTGAATTTTTTGTAAATCATGCTTCCTGTGTTTATTGGACGAATCCTGACAGAGCCGAGCCGGTGACCTGGCTGCTCAGTCGTGGTACAGCAACTGTGGCAACGAGACGTGACGTCTCCTTTCCCTCCTTCAGGGAACAATGGTTACATATGTAGCTGAGACATTCCCTTTCAGTCGGTAACTTTCGACTTCACGGTGATGGCTGATGAATTGGGGAATCCCTACCAAAGTGCCATAGATGCTGCCCCTTCCAGTGTCCTGTCCGAGCCTCCTGTGCCCTTTGTTAAAGTATAGGCCAGGGCTCACACCAGGAAGGCCAGTCACTGTGAAGGAATATGGAATACACATATGGGATCCCCTCAGGGTGACTATAGCACCCAGCCTCCTACCGGTTCTCACGGACACATCGAGGGAAGGCCTGGCTCTGCCACATCTGGCTGCCGAGGGTGATGGAGGAGCTCGACAGGGTCTGCAATATGGAACTCTCTGGTGCAAGTATCACAATTTGTGCCATAGCAAGCCGACACTAGGCCAGGGCCTCTCGGTGCTTCTACCCGTTTGAGGTGAGAACACAGGAGGATACAGACTCAATACGAAGGGGTTGGGGTTGCCCTCCTAAAGAACCTAAAGACCAGGTTGTGCTTCCCTACCATCTTACCATCCACGGGGTTGTGATTTGCAGATATTGCAACAACATAGACTTTTAAGGGTGGAGGGGGACAGCCTTCGCTCCAACCCTTGCTGCAGAAAGAAAAGCACGGCTCTGATCGGGCATCTTTGGCGTCCTCTCGGTGTGAGGAACACCACTCGATGAACAGGTTCCACTTCAAGGTGTAAGCGTGTCTCGTAAATGGTGCACGTGCCGAAGTGATGGTGTCACCTACCTCTTGGGGTAGGTCACCTAGAACCTCTACGTCCCATCCAGGGACCAGACATGGAGTCTCCAGAGATCCGGATGCGGGTGCCACAGGGTGCCCTGTCACTGAGAAAGTAGATCCTTCCTCAGAGGAATCCGCCTGGGAGGGGCTGTCACGAGGAGCAATAGTTCTGGGAACCAGGGGCCTCATTTATAAAATGTTGCGTATAAATAGTCCTAAATTTGTTCTAAGATCATTTCTCAAAAGTGTGTAAGTGCGATTCAGAGAAATGTATTTATAGATATCTATAAATCGCAAATTTAGAAAGATAGAAATTGTGCACAGCTGACTGGTGTCAGATCTCCGCCTTGTAAATGCCCCCTAATTAATATCATTACCATATAAAAGAGCACACGCCAATATCCGAATTTCTATGCTTGAGAATGACCATCACAAAGAGAAAAAAAAAACTTTACTGAGTCTGAAATTGAGGTCCTGCTGGCGGAGGTAGATGTTCGTGCGGGGACGCTTTTTTATTTAATAATGTGTCATCCTACTTTTTAAATCACTTGCTATGACAACTAATAAAAAGTTTAGTATCACAAAATTCTTGCAAAACTTTAAAAAAAACATTATTGAAAGAAAAATTGGACGTTTCATATCATAATAAAATAAATTATTACACGATTATGGTCTCCGGTCTGAAAAAACCTGCATGTGATTTGGCATTTCTTTATAGGCTATTTACACAGTTTACTAATGCTGTTCAAATGTGCCATTAATGTACTGACACAAAAATATATAGTGTATTTTATACGAATATAACTGATGTAAATGACAAAAACAAAGTTTAAGGCTGATGTCTCTATTCATTTTCACAGAGGCAAAGCAGCAGATGTTATAAATAAAAACAGTTAACTATGTTATTGAATAGAATATATTACAACCGTTATTTCACGACATAGGCCTATTCTTATACACTACACTATAATAAAATAATAAAAAAACAACATGGAATAAACTGTGTACAGAAAGCTAGCAAAGAACTCTCAATAAAAAATCTGACTACACTGCACAATTAATCTCTTACACTGCACCTTTGTTGTTTATGATGAATTCGGTGCTTGCACGTACACTGCTTTTATTATTATTGCAGCTTAGATGTTCAAATAGCTGCAGTACTCCGACTTTGCCACAAGGAAAAGTGCGTATGCCTGCTCAGACCCTGACGTGGCGGTAAGTACTTTTCCATGTCAAAGACCGTTTTTATAAATATGAACGTTGCCGTGGAAATCTGTGTATATGCACATTTTATAAATGAGGCCCCAGGTCTGGTTGGGCCAGTAAGGTGCAACGAGCAAGACCTGCTCCTCGTCCTCACTGACCTTGCACAGTGTCTGTGCAAGAAGGCTCACTGGGGGAAACGCATACTTGTGAAGGCCCCGCGGCCAGCTGTGTGCCATTTGTCCGTGCCGAGTGTTCCTTTGGTCAGGGAGTAAAACAGCTGCCAGTGGGAGGCTTCTGGAGAGGCAAACAGGTCTACCTGAGCAGCTCCCAAACATCTCCAAATCAGCTGGACTGTCTGGAGATGGAGTCTCCATTCTCCCGGTAGCACAGCTCGTGACAGCTCGTCGGCCACACAGTTGAGCAGGCCCAGAATAAGACCAAGTGAGTGTCGCACAGCCACACCCACCTTGGGACTCAGCCATGGAGCCAGTGCTGAAGCGGTCTCATATGAAGCAGCCCCAGTGGCGTGACTGCAGCTGCCATATGCCCCAGGAGCACTGAAACTCTTTCCTGCCTTTGACCGAGTTCAAGCAGTTCAACACTGACTGAGCATGTTCCTCAGTGAGGCTTGCTATCTGTTTGTCCAAATCCAACTCCATACCGAGAAAAGAAGGCCTGGCTCCGCCATGTCTGGCTCTGCGTCATGGAGAGTTTGCTCTTTTCCCAGTTGACCCAAAGACCCAACTGCCTTAGGTGCCTGGGCACCAGGTCCCAGTGCTCACACAACTGATCCCGAGACTGTGCCAGTCGATGAGATAATTGAAGATACGAACACCTTGCTCTCTCAGGGGAACAAGAGACCCCCTCTGCAACTTTCGTGAAGAGACGGGGGGACAGGGAAAGCCCTAAGGGCAGGACCATGTACTGAAATGCTCGTCCTTCGAATGCGAACCACAGAAATTGTCTGTGGTGCGGGAGGATTCAGACATGAAGGTACACATTCTTCAGGTCGATCGATGCAAACCAATCTTGGGGATTGATGCATCCAAAGATGCGTTTCTGCGTTAGCATCTTGAACGGTAGCCTGTGAAGGGCCTGGTTCAAGACATGCTGTTTCAAGATTGTCCGTAATCCACCGCCTTTCTTGGGTACTATGAAGAAGGGGCTGTAAAACCCCTGGCTCTAGAGACTAGAGACTGGCTCTATCGCATCCTTCGCCAGTAGGACTGCGATCTCCGCACGCAAGAGATGAGCATCGGTTGCCTTCACTGATGTGAAGTGAATGCCCCTGAACTTTGGCGGATGCCGGGTGAACTGAATCACATAGCCGAGTCTGATGGTCCAAAGGAGCCAGCAAGACGGGCTGTGTAACGGTAGTGCTAGCCATGCTCCCAGAGACCATGCAAGTGGGACCAGTGGAACCACAGATGTACCCGCGAGGTGGAACACAGGGACTTGGCTCCAATCGTCCAACCTCAAGGAATCTTCCTCTCCAGAGAGCTCCGAGCCGCCCTCCGATGCAGCAATCGACAGCGTGCTTAATGCCCAGGCACGTGAGGCAGCGATCGTGACCATCACCCAGCACCAGGTAACGACTGCATCCAGGAACGCACAGGTGGAAAGGCATCTTTAGAAAAATGTGAATGCTCTTTTAGGAAAATAGCTCTTTCAGTGTGCTGAAGCGCACAGGGGAGATGGCTGCCTGCAACACACACAGGGGGTAGTGCAGCCTGATGTGTGCAACCCACTCGACATGGGAAAAAACGACCACCACTGTAGTGCTGTTCCACCAACACGGAAGCGCCCTCAGAGCACGATGAAATTGTTCGGTAATACGCCAAAGCTTGGTAAGAGAAGAACAATGATTCCACTTAGCTCCGAAGCAAAAAGCTGAGCATGTGTTGCACCTGCTGTCTATTTATACTCACACTGTGGTCAGCGGCAGCTGGATACAATTATCCCATGCCATTGGTTTGTTTAGTTTACACTTGAAGTAGATTGGTCTCTCTAGCAAGAGCCCTCAATTCAACGGTCTTTGATGTGATGTCAAAAGTGACCAACAGAAAGGAAATGTCACTAGCTTATGTATGTAACCGTAGTTCCCCAAGCAAACGAGACACTGCGTCAAAATGCTTTAGTAACATTTCTATTTGATCAGGTCTTGAAGCATGTGTGATATCAGTCCAATGGAATGACAGGATGTCACGGGCATGGTGACGTAGAGACCAGGAAGCTTAAAAGGCTCTGAAACTTATAGAGACCGCAGAACCCGGCTTCCGAACCCCGAGAGAGCGTGCTAGATCCAGGGGCAAAAGGCAGAGAAAGGGAGAGACCTTTCGCTAAATCCATATGCGATCCCCGTGACCTCAATCGCCACCATACCTCAGCAACAGCGGGAGCGGAACCGGAACCGCAAAGACATGGACACACTCTTGGAAGAGTGCCCGGTGGGAGTGGAGCATTTTTGGCAGTAGCACGATGCACAACCGATCATGTGTATTCGCAACTGTAAAGTTAAACACTGGCAGAGAAGAACACACACAGTCAAAAGTGCTGTCTGTTTAGCTTGCCATATATCGCCATATATAAGAGCAGATGCTATGGAAAACAGCATTCCAACTCTGCTATACTGAAAAATGTCTACCCAACAGAACTTTGAATAAATATGCTTAGCACAGATTTGTGTGAGCAAAGACTGAATCAACCCCAAAAGACCCGAGAGCCTGGGGTTGAATCCATGTCCAAACTGTAGAATCTTATAAATGTGTGTGGAGAGGCCCAGTCTGCCGCTGCACACACATCTTGTAAAGACACACACTTAGCGCCTTGGAAGAAGTCATAGTCCTAGCAGAGTGAGCCTTGACCCCGAAGGCAAACCACACGCCTCATAGGCTTGTGTGAACGTTGCCCTGATCCAATAGAACATGTGCTGCTTTGTGGCCTCTTTGTTGTAACCATGAAAGCACACCAACAATTGAATAGGTCACTTGTTAGAATGGTCCAGGTAAGTCCTCCGAGCCCAGACAGCTGAAACAGCAGACGGAAGAAGGCATGAAGCATAATCAACTGAGTAGTAGAAGATGGCCCCCTAGGAATATAGTCTGATCCAGGATACGGGAAAACTTTGACTAGCCCAGGGTTTAAGTCTAAGCAGAAGTTTTCTGTTCGGATTGGAGACATAATGTGCTTGAATGTTAGCATCTTGAACCTGTAAGTCCTCAGAGGGAAGGGAAATCCCTAATATATTTGCTCATAGACAGATCCTCTAATAGACGTGGCATTCAAATGCTCCCGTTTTAATTGTAAGTGCTCGGTGAAACCATGAAGCGATGATCACTGAAGCCAATCACAGATTTGTGATCCACTTTTTAACAAGTTAAGACATGCTGAGAGGACTCTATAAATAATATACTGTATGTAGATTTTGTGGCTGAGAAAATGTCCAATGTGGTTTATTTCTTTGTTCTTGGCTGAAATGTGGCTTTGCTATGTTCTGCGTTTGGCTCAGATCTGGCAAACAGGAGCAGTCCACCCAAGTGCCATCATTCCACGCTACATGTGGGCCAGATCATCATTCCACATGTGCCAGATGTGGGCCGGATCTGGGCAGACATTATGTTGCTATCTGGGGATCTGTACCATCACAACTTCACAGCATCCCTCCACCACCCCATCACCTCCCATCTAGAAATTTTTCATGTTCTGGGAATGTTTTCAGCTGCAAGTTTTATTTTATTTACCAGAATGTTCTGCTAAAAGTTAGGATAACATTTTCTAAAAGCATTCTAAAATTCTAAAAATGTTAATTGATAACATCATTAGAACATTTTCCTCTAACATTCTAATAAAGCTTCCCATCACACTAGATGTGGACTTACATTGCTTAGAAGTCAGATTTTGGTCGAAAGTGAAAACCCACCCTTTGTTTGATGTCAAGCTCCAGCATCATTAAATAACTCCAAAAACAGCATTACCAGCTTCACCTATTATAAACCCTACCTGGTCTCATGGCAAAAACGTACCTGGGGGCACTTTTTCGCGAGACGCGAAATACGTACCAATAAGTACATATCACTGAAGTTTCCAATTAAAATGAACACTAGAGGCAGTAAAACTCTGACACCTTTTATTCCTTTTCACACAAATTTACAGTTTAGATTAATAAAGCGTAATTTTCGCACAATTACTTGAAGAATATTGTTAACATTCAAAACAATTTTAATATGCTGGGAGATTTGAAAACTGATGCTTTTGAATGTTAGCATCTTACATATCCAGCTTCATATCTATGGGTTTTCATAGACAGCAAGTTTGTTCGGTAGCTCAAGGAGTACGGAGACGCACTTGAGAGGTGAGGAGCTCCGGTTTGAATCTCGTGTAACTACGGTTCAACAAAACAGTTCAAATCTGCATATAAGGAAGTTCAAATGGCACGGCTGCATCAACAAATGTGTTTTTATATCAGTTTTGCATTTGCTAACACTATCGGATAGGTTTAGGGTTGGGTTTGGTGTAGGACATATTTCCAACACGATAGAGCATTAACTTTTAACAACAGTCCCCTGACTGAACTTGAATTCTGAACCGCTGCAATACGCATCTGAAGCAACGTAATAAAAACACAGCAATACATACTTACATCAATGACAGCAGAAAAAAAAGTGATCAAATGATTTTGGTTAATTGCTAATGTTAAAGAAATTGTTATGTAGTGATTTGACTAGCTGATGTCTTTTCACAAATCATTTTGAACTACTGAATGCTTTGACACCCACAGACATCAAGAATCAGTGTATGAATCTCAACAATGGTGACATGCTTCATGCCGCAATGCATTCTGGGAGCCATGGATGAGTTTTGTATGATGCACCCAGAATACATTGCAGCATGAAGCATGTCACCACTGTTGAGATTCATTTGAAATTATCTGATTGAAGTTCTGCTGTATCTCAAGTCTGTAGAACCCTTGCGTTGCTATAATAAATAATTTATGACTAATGCCATAGATTAGACTGGATGAAATCAAATAATCAGACTGTTACGCGATGACAAGCAAGCAACTAGTATTATCTTATCATATGTTCGTTTGCTGTTTTGCCATAATAAATATACTAAAGCAAACACTGATCACAATAATGGTGACATCAAACCAAACAATTGCTTTCAGACATCAACATCTAAATCTCTGTTAATCTCAATAAGAAATGTTGTTAATGTATGACAGAAATAAAGTCAATCTGGTTTATAATAAGTGAAGCTGGTAATGCTATTTTTGGAGTTATTTAATGAAGTTGGAGCTTCATCAAACAAAGATTGGGTTTTTACTTTCAACCAAAATTTGACATCTGAGCAACATTTGAGTCCACATTCAATGTCGAATGGAAAGTTTCCCGCTTAAATCTTTATTAGAGTGTTAGAGGATAATGTTCTAACAATTTTATCAATAAACATTTTTAGAATGTTTTTAGAGAATGTTATCCTACAAGAAATGTTGTTAATGTATGACAGAAATAAAGTCAATCTGGTTTATAATAAGTGAAGCTGGTAATGCTATTTTTGGAGTTATTTAATGAAGTTGGAGCTTCATCAAACAAAGGTTGGGTTTTTACTTTAAACCAAAATTTGACATCTGAGCAACATTTGAGTCCACATCCAATGTCCAATGGGAAGCTTCCCACTTAAATCTGTATTAGAATAATACAGGGGATAATGTTCTAATAATATCAATAAATCAATAAATATTATCAATAAATATGTTTAGAATGTTTTTAGAGAATGTTATCCTACCTTTTAGGAGAATATTCTGGGAACTAAAATAAAACCTTCCACTGAAAACATTTCCAGAACATAAATAATGTTCTTGGAACACTCTTAGAACAAAAACATTCCTTGCTGCTGGTTCCTATCCCAGTGAAAAAGAGGGACCAATTTTATTTATATACTTTATATGATTTATCTGTATGTTGTTGCCTAACTAGAATGACAACTAGGACATTTAATTTAGAACAACATTTCATTTTTCACTTACAGGAACAGAACTGGCTGATAATCTGCCCACTTCTCCTCGCCTCATCAAAACTCATTTACCTGTTCAGCTTGTGCCTAAGTCTTTCTGGGAGCAGAACTCCAGGGTAAAGTAAATGGGGCTTCATTTCATTTAGTAATGTGGTAAGGGACGTGGCAAATCACTGTAGTACTTTGATCGGTGTGTCATAATCATGTAGGACTGCGTGTCCTCATCCTATACGAAGATGCTTCACTTAATGGGGTCATATGATGCGATTTAAATTTTCCTTTCTCTTTGGAGTGTTACAAGCTCTTGGTGCATAAAGAAGATCTGTAAAGTTGCAAAGACTACTACGTATTGTTGTTGCCGCCGCCGCCATGTCGTGAAGGCGCTGTGTTTCATTGTGAAAGCGAAACTACCTTGTTTGTTCGTCCAAAAGAGGACGATATCCGCTTCATCATGCCTGGAGCTGATCCGTGCTGGTCGCTGAGGAAATACATCAACTTCGTGCATACTCTAGTCCGCCGGTCAATCTAGGCCTCCAGCCTCCGCTCACTGAAGGCCGCAGTGTGTGACACTGTTTCGTTGTGAAAGCGAAACTACTTTGTTTGGCCTTCCAAAAGAGGACATAACTAGAAATCAGTGGTTAAGTTGTATTTACAACACTGTTCCAGAACAGTTTAACCCAAATATTCAGATGTGTGCAGCGCATTTTATGGAGGACTGTTTCCTGATCCTGGTAGAGTAGACTACAATGCCGGCTGTTCTGATTCACAGACTGTAAGTACATTTTTTATATTTAAAGGATTTGCCACTGACGATTCAAACGTGAGTTTTTTTGGGCAGTGTAGATTAGCGCTTGTTGTTTGTCATTTCTCCGATCACAAATGCAGACATGGTTTTATGTTTACGCGCTGTCTAATTTGTTTAATTTGTCTGTCATAATGTTTAATTATGTCCCCACTGGATGCAACAAATGCCTCGTTTATAATGGGTTTTAATATTTTTGTCTTGTCGTGCCGGGAGGCGGCATCACAGTATGGTAAGGGGCGTAACATTTCCGTCACACGCTGGAGGTATTCGGCCAATCACAACTCACTGGATAGCTGATCCTGGGAGAGTAGACTACAATGCCGGCTGTTCTGACTCACAGATTGTAAGTAGGTTTTTTATATTTATTTAAAGAGTTTTTATATTTTTTATATTTAAAGCGAGTTTTTTGGGCAGTGTAGAGTAGGGCTTGTTGTTTGTCATTTCTCCGATCACAAATGCAGACATGGTTTTATGTTTACGCGCTGTCTAATTTGTTTAATTTGTCTGTCATAATGTTTAATTATGTCCCCACTGGATGCAACAAATGCCTCGTTTATAATGGGTTTTAATATTTTTGTCTCGTCGCTCCGGCCGGGACACAGCATCACAGTATGGTAGGGGCGTAACATTTCCGTCACACGCTTGAGGTATTCGGCCAATCACAACGCACTGGATAGCTGGCCAATCAGAGCACACCTCGCTTTTCAGACCGATGAGCTTTGTAAAAATCAACGCGTTTCAGAAAGGCGGGGCATAGAGGAGAAACAATAATGTACAGTATGTGGAAAATAATGTGTTTTTGAACCGCATAAACATTTCATTACACCAAATACACAAAATAATGTTCTTTTTAGCAACATCATATGACCCCTTTAATTATTCACAACAGCACATGTTGATTTCCTATGATGACAGATGCTTCAAAAAGTGAGACAAGTTCACAGGTGGAAAATAAATGTTTTTGGTTGTAAGGGTCTCTGCGTGGTATAAATTCTCTGCTATAAACCTTAAGTCTCTGACATTATATTCATTCACACTGTGACTGTAATCTGTCTTTACAGTGTCTTGATCAAACAAGATCATTGCCTAAATGGCTGATATTGAAGTTCTGATCGCTAATTTATGCACCAGTGGCTTAATTCCCTACGACCAAAACCCAGGCTACATACCCTATCAGTCTTGGTATGCACCCTTCCTACCTTTTCTGAAGGGCTAAGTCAAAAAATAAGCTCAGTGGGCAGAGCTCAAGTGTTTGGTATTCCAGGGAGCTCAAGACAGCTTCCCAGAGAGGTTCACAGAGAGCCTAAACAGCTTAGAACTGCTATCCAGGCCGAGCACTGAGGCCTAACAACTAGAAGAAAAAAAAAACAGAGGTAGACAAAGGCTAAATAAAGGCAATCAAAACAAAGTTTTTTTGTGGCTACTCTTTCTCAAAGTAAACTTCAGAAAGATGTAAACTATTAATTATTAGTAATTAATAGTACAGTGCTTAATTTAACAGTGCTTTGCTCTTGAAACATAATTCAGAAGATGTAGGAATGTATTGATCCGTGAGGTCAGTTTGGCTTGGAAAATGATTGTCTTAAAACTTCATAAATATAAAGTTATAGTCTCTATTACAGGCTTATTAAAATGAAAATCTTGTTTCTTGTCATTTTTTTCCACTCATTCAGATTGTGTATGTAGCACGGAATGCAAAAGACAATGCCGTTTCCTATTTTCATTTTGATCGAATGAACATGGGAGAACCTGAACCAGGAGACTGGAACACCTTCTTACAGACATTTATAGAAGGAAACAGTAAGTAAAATATTTGAAAAGTTAAATAATGAATTACATCTTATTACATCTTATTGGTCAATAACAATGTGGATATTACTGAAACCACTTTTCCTCCATCGTTCCTCCATGGTTGTAGTTGCTTTTCCATTTGAGCACCGCTCAACAGAGAATTATTACAGACCATAACCTGCCTACAATTAGTTAACTGTGCTTAATCGTATTGTTCGAACACCTGTAGTGACATGATGATGGTTTTCATGATGATGTATAGTATAGTATTTTCCTACACGCCTTTTCAAATAACCACATGATTGTAAAGCGCTTTGGGTGTACAGCAATACACCAAAAGCGCTATATAAATGCATCATTCATTCATTCATTCATTCAATTAAAACCCATACATCAGTATATTGCTACTCTTATGTAAATAAATGTCATTTGTAGCAAGACTGGCAACGTTTACCTGTGTTTGTCAGTGACATTAGGTTTTAGCAAATTATGGTAAACCTCTCGCCTTCTCTTTGCTTTCTGTTTTGTGTCACGAGTTTTATCAGTTCTACACTTTGTTGAAGCAAAAAAAATCTTAAAATTAAAAAAATATTAAAATTATCAATCACCATAGTATACTTACTTAAATTTTTTTTACAGTATCACAAAATCTCCAAGGGAACATATGTATTGAGATTGAGAAAAAAAAACATTTCTGATTTCGCAGCACCACAGTAGAAAAATAAACTACATCCTTGCCATTTCATGCTGAGCTGGGACGGATATATTTCCACTTGTGGCGCTGCAAAATCAGAATAAAAATGTTATCAATCATCACCACAAAAAGTCATTGGCAAGATGATGGCAAAATGGCTTAAACCATTTTAATGTGAGAATATAAATAATGTTTACACAAATATACAATCTACATAAACACTGGGAGAGTAAAAAGATTTGACTGCGTTATTATGTGCAACCTCTACATTACCTGACTCAAGAAATTTGCTACTGAAGAACATCCACAATTTCCCCTTAGGAGTGTTTGGTTCTTGGTACGACCATGTCAATGGATGGTGGGAGAAAAAACAGACTTATTCTAACCTACTGTACATGTTCTTTGAGGATATGGTTGAGGTAAGTTCAGTATATAAAATGACATTTTTAGCAAACATATTAGCATAAAATCAGAAAGGTATGTTAGATGTGTATGTTTTCCTCAGGACACTGGACGTGAGGTGGCTCGTTTGTGCTCCTTCTTGGGTTTGTCCACTTCAGCTGAACAGAAGGAGAAAATAACAAAAGGGGTTCAGTTTGATGCCATGAAACAGAACAAGATGACCAACTATTCCACTCTCCCAGTCATGGACTTCAAGATCTCACCCTTTATGCGGAAAGGTTAATAAACTACTAAATTTAAGTACTTTAGTCCTTCTGAATTCAACCATTTCACTTACTTTTATCTTCTTCTTTTTCATTCCAAAAGGTAAAGTTGGAGACTGGAAAAGTCATTTCACTGTGGCACAAAATGAACAGTTTGATGAGGTCTACAAACAGAAGATGAAGAACGCCACTGTCAAGTTCCGCACTGAGATCTAATATTAGAGAGTTCTGGATCCTGCACCAGAATAAAAATTGAATGATAAATAAATAATCAGTTGTCTGACTTAAGCCTAAATTTGGCTCCTCTGTTTTGAGCCATTCACAGGCTGATTTTTTACATGAAACCAGCAGAAACACTTAACATACAATAACTTTCAATAAAACAAAAAATCATTAACAAACAATATATAATGTTTAACGGATCATTAGTTAACATATATTCACATAGGTAGAAATATGAGATAATGTGCTTTTTAATGCTTACTAATGAACTTAACATATAATGATTAACAGATCATTATTTAATGTAAACTCAAATGCTTACAAATTTCATTAAACTTTCAATTGATGTGATCATGCACTTCTTGAAAATCTAATTTAATTTGACAGATGGTTTACAATGATTAAAAGCTTCGTTAATGAATCATTAACTTAATACACTTGACTGAACACTTCATTTCTGGCAATATTGTTGACTTGATTGCACAGACACTATTTGAAGAGAACGGAACTGTGCTGGACAGAACAGATCATTAATGGATCATTATGTAATGTAAACAAAATGCTTACAAATGTCATTAAACTTCCAATTCATATGGTCATGTTATACAAAGATTTACATTTAAATGCTAACACATGTAATTAAACTTCAATTCATAAAATACCCAATGCAATTTTTTACATTTACAAATGTTGTGGGGAAAAAAAAAAAGTTGAATTAGTACTATTAAGCACTTCACACACTATTCATGTTAACACATTATTCACATTTTGTTTGTTGTAGTGTGAATCCAGACTTCTGCTATTTACACATCTTAACAAATAATTTACTATTTGTCCAGTTGTTCATGTTTTTGCAGTACTCAATTGTTGAAAAATAAAAAATAATTTTTTACTAATCATTCAGTACCTTTATGGACATTTGACTTTTAGCTACTGTTACAACGTCTGTGTAAAGGGTGGTCAGTTTAGGGAAATACTTGCTAAAAACATGACAACAACACATAATTGTTATTTGGGTGCAAAACGTGTTTTTATTGCCTTAACACTTAGCATATTATCCTTAGGATATTCTTTGAACCATACAACAACTAACCCACTGGGTAAAATAAAACGATGCTTGTATTGTGTTGTAATACATCCTGCTTGGGTCAAGTGCAGGTGAAAGGACTCACCAGACGACAAGGAAAACCTGCAAATAATAAGGAATTTTCTAAATTATTACCAGATCAAGAGAATTAAAGTAAGTCAAATTTGTAAACTTTATTATTATTATTATTAATGTCATAAATTCCAATAATGTCTGTATGTACAAACCATTTCTACCATGATTTCTGAACAGCTTAAAGTCTAACAAATAAGTGTTTTTCACACAAGGGGAAAAGTCGTGGCCTAATGGTTAGAGAGTTGGACTTGTAATCCAAAGGTTGTGGGTTAGAGTCTCGTACCAGCAGGGATTGTAGGTGGAGGGAGTGAATGTACAGCGCGCTCTCTCCCACCTTCAATACCACGACTGAGGTGCCCTTGAGCAAGGCACCGAACCCCCAACTGCTCCCCGGGCGCCGCAGCATAA